>NC_092272.1:5527700-5590200 GCF_036320965.1 Panulirus ornatus | reverse complement strand
ACACTTTGTGTCTTTTAACTTGACCTCTTCCTACATCTGGGAACTTGACCTTGTGAGAGTCGTAAGCCCCTGAACTTGCATGTATGTCTTTGGATCTGTAGCGCCCATACATTTTACAGCTTCTAAATTTAGCCTCCCATTTTCAGTCAGCGCCGAAGAATTGTACAAGATTTTGTTTAGTTCGATAAATATAAAAGTAATGACTCATACAACCCCGTTACAGTATACTGATATCTGGTGGATTTTGTTCCATTATTTACAACAACTATTTAGCATCATCCAGGTGTGGATACCACCACCCCCAGACACCAGACGATATTCAGCAACAATGCACCGTACGAGGTGGATAACTGGTCCCTCACACAATATCCACACATATGTACACAAGACAACGTATTGGTGTGTTGGATATGATCCGCTCGGCCACTGGATCATACCCTACCGCGTGCACGAAGACCAACACACTTCCACATCCAGCAAAGCTGAAGCGATGATATTCCAGGAGGCCATTGGCCAATATCCAGTACAGAACACCTTGGCCATACGCACCTCTCCTACACCCGCTCCTTCAGGTAACTGAGGCTTGCCGGGCCTGCACGCAGGTTTTATACTTGACCTAGAGAAGAGTTCGACTCAGAATTCACATGAGAGAAACTCCAGCGTCGCTCCCGAAACCTGTTTATATCGGGGTCACCGCCAGACTGAGAACAGTTAGGTCATTCACGATGGAGGATGTGGTTGTGTGTGCCTTCGTGTGTGTGTCTATACCTCCATGTGCATGTGCATGTGTGTGCGTGTGTGTGTGTGTGTTCAGAGGGACCTTTGCTTCGAGTGTTTCAGGTCTCGCTGACTCTGTTCCGTTCATCATTTCGGTCGCTTTCGAAGCATTGCGAAAGTGCTGTAATGGGTGATACAGCAAGCAAAGGGGAAGGGGGACGTGCCACAGATTGAGAAAGTTTTATACGATGGGGAAGGGGAATGGGAGGAAGGGAGGAGGAAGGTGGGTGGTGGTTGGTGGTCAGTGTCGTGGATGACGTGGGCAACCTGGTTAATGGTGGGGCAGCGGTGGTGGTGGTGGATATGGTGTTGGAGAGGGTTGTGTTGTTAGGGGATGGTGGTGGAGATGGTATAAGTAGTGGAAGCCTCACAACCCCCAACTCCTTCCCTCCACCTTCCCCCTTCCCGACCACCACCAGCCTTAGCCACGAGAGAGAGAGAGAGAGAGAGAGAGAGAGAGAGAGAGAGAGAGAGAGGCTATGGCTAGGGGCCTTCCCGCCCCGAGGCTGGAGGCAGCTATGATCAATGCACCAGGTCTCCTCCTCATTCGCCAACGTCTGCCAGTGGGAAATTCATCGTCAGAAAAAGATTGTAAACTTGATAAAATGAAAGAGATAAAATGACATAAAATGACATAGTAAATCTCTGGCCTTAAATTTCCTCTTGGTCAAACACTGTCGTTACCCTCGAAGCCGCCATGATCATTTCACGGTCAGCACACAGCTCGCTCACTGATCCACATAGTGGGGGCATTATAATGACATCCCTGCATGATAATGACCACGTCCCCTTATAATGATGATATGTTACGTCAGCTGGATCATTTCATCACTGATCATATGATGACGTAACCCATAACATACGTATAACCCATTATGATGACGTAACCCATAACATACGTATAACCCATTAATTCTATACCTAATGAACTAAAATCCTATCATTCAACGACCTAACCACCCATTATAGGGAATGAAATTGGAACATGACACGTAAACATCCTGAGCATAATGACTAAACTTGTCATATGTCGTTGTAGAACTAAACATGCGATGAATAACGTCATTTTTGTCAGACTTTTCAGCCATCTCAGTAAGATATCTCTAGATTATTATCATTATCATTATTATTATTATTATTATTATTATTATTATTGTTATTATTATTATTATTATCATTTTATTTATTCTTATCTATTCTATTTTGCTTTGTCGCTGTCTCCCGCGTTATTATTATTATTATTATTATTATTATTATTATTATTATTATCATTATTATCATTACCATTATTATTATTATCATCATCATTACTGATACTGTGTTGTGTACCTGAAGAGGTGAAGAGTTAACAAGTCACAGTATCTTAAATGCATCATGACATCTTAATGACCAGTCCAATGTACCCAGCAAGGGTTCGAACCCTTATACTCAAGATATGATGACAGATCTATTTACTTGGCTGATCTATTTTGTTGCGTGTTATAATAAATCCCAGACTACATAATATCTTGAACAAAAGACGAGTCAGTGAAGAATGGATATGAATAAGAATATACATCGCCTCTTTATTCACTGTTTATGTTCACTGTTTATCTTACATTGTTAGAAGTTAGTTCGACATTGTTAGAAGGAAGACCTAATACGTCTCTTCACAATATCTCCTTAAGGTGTCAGTGATAAACAATATGTCAGTGTGTCGCTATAGAGTTCAGCCACTCTAATCATATCTCTGTCAAGTATTCTGAACCTAAATCAACTTAAAAGTAAGTAGTTCTAGGTTGATTCTAAGTTTTATCTGAGACTAACTGTCTTCTAGTGGATTGTGTCGGCCAGTCAGTTAGGCACAAGTGTTGGTATGTCTATGTAGAGGTGAGCTGGTGGCGTCCAAGCCACACGTGCCACCTGTCATGGCTAACAAGTAGGCCAGGTTTTACCTGTGCATGGTGGTCGCATGGCTTTTACGAACGGTACATCATTTCATTTACATCATTTACATTCATGACCAGCTATTCCTCAGTTATCATCTCTGCTTTAACACTCGTCGATTTTCATATTGCCTCTATACGAAATCATCCCTTTATATATTCTAACTCGTTTTTATGGTGAGTTAGAGAGACGTGTTCGCCACGATTATAAGGGGTCCAGAAACTCTTTTCGACATCTTAACGTTCCAAAGTTTTATGTCAGTGTTAAAAGCATGAGAGTCATCCCCTGGTCGAGTGGTTCATTCCTCTGAGACAACGATGACTCGTGGTTCAAGATAATGAAGCAGTGGAAAAGATTTTGAATCCTATTTTTCTTTTTCGTTTTTTTTTTTTTTATCACTGAAGGCAAATCTCCCCTTTCCAGGTCACAGTCCCATTTATAACAGAAAAGAAGTATGATGGATGGAACGTCTTCATCAAATGGAATGAAACGGGTTAATCAAAAGCAGAGCCTGAAAAGAAAAAAAGAGTCGAAATATATGAATCAAGAAATGAGATAATTCAACCCTTGGTTTACTCTTTAAAACAGATCAGTTGCCAGTGACGTCCAGCGTTGGTAAATTTATGGAAATCATCGTTCGAGGGCAGATTATACATCATCTGGACGTCCGCTACTTGATCAACGCTACCCACAGCATGGTTCGCGTCGCTCGCGTCCGTGTCTGGCAGATGTACATGCTCGGGTTTACGGCACATTCGACATATATGATAACTGTGAAGCCGCCGATGGCATTTGTCTCGGTTTTCGGAGAACACTCGAAGGAGTCATGTGAGGAAGATCACCTAGAAATGTTCAGTCATATGGTCTTGTTGTTCTTGGAGAGAGAATAGACTCCTTGTCAGACCTCAGGATTGTTGGAGGTAAGAAGTGGTGTGCCTCAGGGATCAGCCTTAGGACTGCACGAGCAGGAGGAGTCCGGTAGCGCCGCCTGCTTGTTCTCACTGTGGATATGCAAATTTCCGAAACTGTTTATATTGGGATTCATACGAGCGTTGTTGCATTCCACGTTCCCCCTGACCCGGGTCATCTTCCTTGGCCACGGGTGAAGACGACCTGGGGAACCACGACCCATATCTGGCCGTCTGGTGGCACGCCAGGAGGAGGAGGAGGAGGCTGGGTAAACGGTAAGGCAGTAAAGGGGTCAGCATGCAACAATGTATGGGACCCCGGGTCAGATCAGAGACGTATATTCCCTTCCGTGGATGTAACTGGGACGACATTATCTGACGATCGGTGGCTTAAGAGGTCTTTTGAGTGTTTCCTTTCTCTCTCTCTCTCTCTCTCTCTCTCTCTCTCTCTCTCACCAGCCAAAGGATCGGTCCAGGGTTTCCCAAGAGAAGGAGTTGAGAAAACAAAACCCCTACATGGAGGCTTACCAACCTAGGCAAGATAGCCAGACGTAAAGGCAAGAGATACAAGGATAAAAGAAGAATAAAAGGAAGAAGAACAAGAAAAGGAGGAAGAAGAGGAGGAAGAGGAGGAGGAGGAGGAGGAGGAGGAGGAGGAGGACAGAAGTTCAAGAGGTTCCTTGTCCTTATGCAAGCTGTACACGTCGGCACCAGTGAGTGTCAGCTGGGAATCTACTCCCCCCTTCCTCACCCACCATACCATCTACACATCTCTTGATTATTCATGCTCTGTACATGTACATATGCCTGACTCAAATTTTGATACGTGTTTTCTATTTCCCACGTGGGAGAGGTAGCGTCAGGAGCAGATGACCGTGCCTTAAGAGGAGAAAGCACCAACGTGGCTTCTTCCTCTGTTCCTTCTATTGAAAAGTGATGCAATAGGAGAGGATTTCCAGCCACCAAACTCGTCCCTCTCAGACGCCTTCTACAACACGTAGAAGATACGTCAGTACATGAGCAATTAAATACATTAGCTTATAAACATATAGAAATATAGTAACATGTAATATATATATATATATATATATATATATATATATATATATATATATATATATATATATATATATATATATATATACATATATATACATATATATATATATATATATATATATATATATATATATATATATATATATATATATATACATACAGAAACATACCATGGACTCGCTTTCAGAGAACATGTGAGGAATGTTGCAATCGATTGAGCATAAAAAAGAGAAAGGATTCAACTGTGTAAAACCATTGAGCTCTACAACGTATCCTCCCTTTGACCACTTCTCTCTCCAACCCATTCTTAGAGTACTTGGAAAACGCAGATTCAGCCTATCTCCATGGCCAACATATCACCTATATTTAGGTCTAGGTTAAGCTAAGGCCGCTTTTGAAGGCGAGAACCGGTCCAAGTTCAAAATTTAGGGCAAATAAACCACATAAGAAGGACCGGAGTCAAAACCTGGGCAGCGACGCTGGGGTCTGTGTTAAGTGAAAGGCAGACGCTCTGGCCATCACCCTGATTTAGCTCTCTCTCTCTCTCTCTCTCTCTCTCTCTCTCTCTCTCTCTCTCTCTCTCTCTCTCTCTCTCTCTCACATGAACAACTTACCCCCTCAGTCTAAGTCCTTATCGCCATACACCTCCCGTAATTACCCGTCTTGCAGGCCTACAGATACAACGAAAAGACATGGCGAACCCAGGAAGTAGTTGGGGGAAAATGTTGGTTGGTTGGTTCCTAACGAGACGATCTTTATGAAGGATATTCACCAGATGGATGTTTACGTTTTTCAAGTGTCTCTCTGCAAGAGATTTCAATCTATCCAAAGCGATCATAATGATAGATTAAATGAAACAGGTATCAGTAGAACCTGGTACTACTAGTTACTAGCTCTTGCAGCATATGTTAAACTAGGTTTGAAGGTTGGGGTTCTCTGCCACACACATGTTACTGGTTTACCCAGAGCATATTAAAAGGCCAGACGTAGCCTGAGGTGTCTTGTGGTATGTGGTGGTGGTAGTGGCAGGGGTAGTGGCAGGGGGAGGGTAGTAGTGGTGGGGGTAGTGTCAGCCTCAACCACTTAACTCGTCATTATAACTGATGAACCCATCCTAACATCATTCCTATGGATGAATGAATTACAGTGAAAAATAACATTATAAAGGCAAGTCCTCATTACTCAGCCATTATCTGGGTAATGTTACTCAACCATGGCACAACGACAGGTCATGAACACTCATGAGCAGGTTGTCTCCCCCTGCCATCAGACTCAGTCTCTTATGAGTGGCAGTCTATTTTTACCCTCGTTCCTCACTTGCTTCCTTCTCGCGCTACCCACAGTGACCAGCTCTCTGTACATTGCCTTAGAACTCATCTTCCACCAGTCATTTTTCATACATTATTCTTGAGATGGTAAATACAAATGATAAGAAGATTTGATAATGTGATATACGTTCCATAAAGAGCATGACACATTCGTCGAGGATTTCTATACAGACGTGTGGGATCCAGTCGTCTCTGATATACTTATTATACAGCAAAGGAGAACCGTGTTTCACTCTATTGGAAGAGAAAAAACACATGTCTTGACTACATCGTTGTAGGTAATTAGGGATTTTACTCTGTGTGTGATTACTAATTGTGTGTTACGAGGAGAAAGTTTTACAACCATCTTGCCTCATATCTTAACCTTGTATACGTGTATGTACCATGTCTTTACTGCTAGTGTATGCACACACACACACACACACACACACTCCCCATTCTAAGTCAAGCAGCCCCGAGGGAAGGATAAACAACTCGTTTGTTACGCCCAGAGTTCGAACCCTCTTCATGAATCATGGGAAGAAACACTAACCACTACACGACGGAAGTGTGTGTGTGTGTGTCCCAAAATCCAGTGATCTTGCACATGATTAGTAAATTTTCTCACGTCCTCATTATCGTTGTGAGCGTTGTGGCAGGAGCCCGGATGTCCTGCAGATGATAACAGCGACAATATAACAAAAACCTGTCATTTCCAAGGTGTGAGAGAAGCGTTATGTGGGATCTGTTTCTATATCCCCTTAACTCGTACCTTCCTCGCTGTGTCCTTATCTGTCTATGGCCGTGTCTTTGTATCTATATCCTTATCTGTGCTTCTCAATATATCACTGACTATAATGAGCGCTGAGAGAGAGAAAGATATACAAATAAATCACCTGCTAGGCAATGGGTTTTAAGGCCGAACTTCATATTCTAAAAGTGTCCATAGACTGTATGAAAGCCATTCACAGTAAAAGTAGAAGGATAACTTATTTTCACAGTAGTTACTTTATTTTATAGTCATATGATAATGAATCTGTAAATCAGTAATAAAACAGACGATCATGGGAAGAGTTTTGGTCTACTGGGGGCTTCAGGGCGTTAAATGTATTTACGTCGCTTTAAAACTGATTCAGCTCCCCTTCCCCTTCACACACAGAGGGGCCCGCTGTCCCTTGACGGTTGATTGAATGTTTAAGGACAGAGAGAATGTGAAATAGAGAGCAAGAAAGGAAGGTTAAGACAAAGGATGGTAGAGAATACATCGGTAGATGGGTACACACACACACACACACACACACACACACACACACACACACACACACACACACACACACACACACACACACACACACACACACACACACACACACGCGTGTGTGTGTGTGTGTGTGTGTGTGTGTGCAGATAGCATACATGAATCTAAAAAGTTCATCTGAGTTCTTAAGAGATGGGGCCCCACGAGTGTAAAACTCCTTCCCGGTCGTAGAGTACAAATAGGTAATTACACAAACATGCATCCGTGGTGTAGTGGTCAGCAAGGTTTAGGTACGGGTTCTACAAATCTGCTCCTACCACTGTGATGTCATCAATAAATTCTACTCATCTCATTCTTAAGCCAAGATCCCAGCACCAAATCCCCAAAGACCAGTCCCTCTGCCTTTGTATATTTCTGCTCTAAATTCTTAGTTTTATATTGCCAGGTTTTGATGACAACAATACATTCCTACAGCTGTCTACCCGGACATAACTTCTCAGATTTACATTCATGGCTTTGAATTCTATGTCGTGCATGAGAATCCTTTCAGCATGTTCTGGGACCTCCGACTTTCTAATTCGTATTATTTTCTTTTAGAATACCATGTCGTCTCTCTCTCTCTCTCTCTCTCTCTCTCTCTCTCTCTCTCTCTCTCTCTCTCTCTCTCTCTCTCTCTCTCATCTATCTATCTCTCCTCTCCTTCTTCAAAATGATAGATATCAGAAATATCGCCTTCCTTGGCCTTAGGGAGCCCTGAGGCCCTGACCTTTGGAGCCTTTATATCTAGACCCTTAGGGTCCTGTAGACCTTGGCCTTAGGAACCTCTAAACCTTGGCTCTAGAACACACTAAACCTTGACTCTAGAAAGACATAGTCTAACATCGTTACACGTACGTAACCTCTGGGCTGGTCAGGTTATCTGGTAGCGGAAACATCAACAAAACATCTATTAATCCCAGGATGTTGACCGTAGAAACAAAAGAGCATCACCATCAAGGAGAATGGTCTCCAAACCCCTACAAGTCCAGACATAAGACAACCAGTCACCAAAACGTTTCCAGTTCTTTTCCCCAGTATGGTGACCGTGTAAACAAAAGAGGATCACAATTTAAGAAAAGAAACGAGCTATGAACTCCACGAGTCCAGACAATAGACAATCAACCGCGTCATCGGTTGGACATGGAGACCACGACCCGTTTATGGCGCTGGAGTTTTTAAGGGTTAAGAAAAAGCGTCGCTTTTTTTACCTACGTTCAAGATGGATAAGGATCTCTCTCTCTCTCTCTCTCTCTCTCTCTCTCTCTCTCTCTCTCTCTCTCTCTCTCTGTCTCTCTCTCTCTCTCTCTTGCAGTAGAAGTAGGTCTGCGATCCCTCACACGTACGTAGGGGTTGATAAACCTTTTCATAGGGAATTGAAGATTAGTATGGCATGCCATTGTGACCATAGTACGTATATCTAAGTCGTATTTATGGATAGGACAACCAGAGAACGCGACAGGAGATTTAGGAAGAAACTTAAAAAGATGTAAAGAAATGCTTCTGTAGAAGAGCAGTGGATGAATGGAATCCACTGAACTGGACAGCATCCAGAGGGGACAAGGTGTTGTATGATGGTGAAGAATGCTCACGAAACGGGACCCGGGGAGTGTAACACTCCCTCACCATCGGGTACCGGTAGGAAATGACACGTACTGCACATTACACGTAGATTATCTCTCCAAATCTCTCTCACATCAGCTAGAGTTAGAGATATCTCCCCAGGTGATGAGACGGGTTCGTGGAGTCAGCCAGCTCTGGACTCTAAGACGTCCAGCAAGTTTGATAGAAAGCCTGACTCACTGTACCCCAAGATGCTGGAGTTTCCAAGAAAAAGACAAGTGTTTGGTAATTAATGTCTCCCCTCCACCCAACCCACTCACCCACCCCCAAGACCGAGTCCTCTTGGGGACGCAACCTGTTGCCAGTCTTCCTCACCTCCTTGCCCCGCCAGCCAGTGTACCTCGTAATTACATAATGGTAATCATCTCTCATTACAGTACGGGAGGGGGGGGGGGACATTCCCACAGTCGTGAGTCCCCCCACATCTGTTGTACTTCCTCTGCCGTCGCGCAGCTGTCTGTTCTCCTGTGTACACTGCTCGTGTTCATATTGGTTTAGTCTGTTCTAGGTATCTATCTCCCTTGCTTAAGTCCTCTCTAACCAGCTCCTTCTCAGGGCCTCTACGTGTGTGTGTGTGTGTGTGTGTGTGTGTGTGTGTGTGTGTGTGTGTGTGTGAGAGAGACAGATAGACAGGAACCAACACCAACTCCACGGGGTGGAGACAGGTTTCGAGCCACACTAACCCGTCTTTCTTCCGTCAGTGCCAAAGAGAGTTGGTCAGGAGGCCCAGGTCATGGTACCAATTGCTCGAGAGGCAAGAAAACCTGCCATTAATAACATGATCACTACTGAACCGGTACTCACACCTGAATTGAACCAGTATTCGGAACAGTAGAAGCAGAGGACCCAACTCACGGAAACATTATATCTGGAGTTTTGGTAATATAGAAGTGTTGTGAGAGAGACGTGCAACTGTTAACTGGAAGATACGAGGCAGTGATATATGTTAAGCTTCAGAGGCTGTCATGTTTCTTCCCTTAGTAGAGGGAAGGGAGATGGAGCGTCTGGTTTCGACTGTGTGAAGCTTTATCCTGAGAAGCTTTTGAGTTTCGTTTTGAAGTCAATATCAACAAAAGTCGAATCCCACAAAGAAACTCAAAACATCCATCTCTCGGTCAAGAAGCCTTCACGATTTATCGTTAGGAAACATATGTCTGATTA
Organism: Panulirus ornatus; assembly: GCF_036320965.1. NCBI lineage: Eukaryota > Metazoa > Arthropoda > Malacostraca > Decapoda > Palinuridae > Panulirus > Panulirus ornatus. Next base: position 5,580,145 of record NC_092272.1, on the reverse strand, counting down.
TCTAATCATACTAAACTAAATGAGGAACCACATACCATATTGGCCAGGCTAGAAAACACTCATGTTTTCTTGTTTGTCATGTCATGTCCTGGGGAATGTTGAGGTCCTGGGTCACTGTGTGTGGGGGGGGGAGATAGATTTGACGGTGAGAGATTTGATTTCTTGATCATAACTGAATATGGCAGAAGTTCTTCCCCTTCCCCCCCACTCCCATCGAAATGCATTTTTCTTCCATTTCACTCACGCTCTTCATTCCTCAGCACTTCCTTCCATCAAAACCTGTTCTGCGCCTGCTTGTCTGCCTCCCACGTCAAGTTCCTAATCCGTGGGTCGAGTACGTTCCAGGACACGCCCAGATGACCACCACCACTTGACCCTTGACCTCGCACTCTCCAGCTTTCCCTGTTCACACCCAGCTCCACGTCCTCGCCCACGCTGACTGGACTCTTCCACTGGATTTTGAGTCAGAGGAGAACTGGGTCATCGTCTCCCAGGACACCAGAAGTTAGGTTAGGTTAGGCAAATCATGTCATCCTTCTCCTCCACTTTCCTGCTTCAAGCAAGGTTTATCTTCGTCTCAGATTACTAGAAAATAGATGTTCGCGCCACTTGGGTTGTAACAGTGTTTACGTGGAGCGATCAGTTCCGTTCCAATGTCAGTTTCCATCATGTTTTAGAAGAGAAAGACGAGGAGGGCTCCCATCTACAACAGTGTCTACATCACAACAACGCTGTTGTGATTATAATCTATACATCTCTGTCCTTCACATCATTTCTCATACTTATGTCATTCCCAGATGTCAACATTATGATCTGTTCTTTCTCCTTATCAGCCTATGATTCTATCTACACTTGATCGAAACTTATTTCAATCTTTGATTGATATACTTCTGACATGAATTTTTCTATATACATCATACCTTATGTAGTTTCTACAATACTGATACCATTTATACATAAGAAGTGTGACAGAAAACAGATAAGAACAGAAGCAAACAGAACGAGTAAACAGAAGCAGGAAACAGTAAACAGAAACAGTGAGCCTTCCGGAAACACAGTGTTACTCATATCCTTGGGATAATTCAGGGCAGTACAGTTCTAACCCCCTTGTTTCCTGATGGTCAGCTGGCGTATGCTCAGGCGACTGGCGTTTGACCCTAGCGGACATCACCATTCCTGGCCAGGTGCGCCCCAAGGGAGGAGGAGGGTCAGTGAGCCGTTATGTGGTTCATGGGAGAGAGAGTTGGCTAGGACCCTCTCCTGTCCAGCGGGTCTGTCTGCTGCTTGTGTTGCTGCTGCTCCTGCTGGTGCTGGTGCTTGTGTTGCTGCTGCTCCTGCGAGTGCTGGTGCTTGTGTTGCTACTGCTCCTGCTGGTGCTGCTGCTTGTGTTGCTGCTGCTCCTGCTGGTGCTGCTGCTTGTGTTGCTGCTGGTGCTGGTGCTTGTGTTGCTGCTGGTGCTGCTGCTTGTGTTGCTGCTGGTGCTGGTGCTTGTGTTGCTGCTGCTCCTGCGAGTGCTGGTGCTTGTGTTGCTACTGCTCCTGCTGGTGCTGGTGCTTGTGTTGCTGCTCCTGCGAGTGCTGGTGCTTGGTGTTGCTAGCTGCTCCTGCTGGTGCTGCTGCTGCTTGTGGTGCTGCTGCTACCTGCTGGCGCTGCTGCTTGTGTTGCTGCTGCTCCTGCTGGTGCTGCTGCTTTTTGTGTTGCGCATGCTCCCTGCTGGCGCTGCTGCTTGTGTATGCTGCTGCTCCTGCTGGTGCTGCTGCCTTGTGTTGCTGCTGCTCCTGAGAGTGCTGGTGCTTGTGTTGCTGCTGCTCCTGCTGGTGCTCTGCTTGTGGTGCTGCCTGCTCCTGCTGGCGCCTGCTGCTTGTGTTGCTGCTGCTCCTGCTGGTGCTGTCGCATTGTGTTGCTGCTGCTCTCTGCCTGGGCGCTGCTGCTTGTGTTGCTGCCTGCTCCTGCTGGAGCTGCCTGCTTTTTGTGTTGCTAGCTGCTCCTGCGGAGTGCTGGTGCTTGTGTTTGCTGGCTGCTCCTGCTGGTTGCCTGCTGCTTGTGTTGCCTGCTGCTTCCTGCTGGCGCTGCTGCTTGTGTTGCCCTTGCTTGCTCCTGCTGGTGCTTGCTGCTTGGTGTTGTAGCTGCTGCTCCTGCTGGTGCTGGTGCTTGTGTTGCTACTGCTCCTGCTGGTGCTGCTGCTTGTGTTGCTGCTGGTGCTGCTGCTTGTGTTGCTGCTGGTGCTGCTGCTTGTGTTGCTACTGCTCCTGCTGGTGCTGGTGCTTGTGTTGCTGCTGCTCCTGCTGGTGCTGGTGCTTGTGTTGCTACTGCTCCTGCTGGTGCTGCTGCTTGTGTTGCTGCTGGTGCTGCTGCTTGTGTTGCTGCTGGTGCTGCTGTTTGTGTTGCTGCTGCTCCTGCTGGTGCTGCTGCTTGTGTTGCTACTGCTCCTGCTGGTGCTGGTGCTTGTGTTGCTGCTGCTCCTGCTGGTGCTGGTGCTTGTGTTGCTGCTGGTGCTGCTGGTGCTGGTGCTTGTGTTGCTACTGCTCCTGCTGGTGCTGGTGCTTGTGTTGCTGCTGCTCCTGCTGGCGCTGCTGTTTGTGTTGCTGCTGCTCCTGCTGGTGCTGCTGCTCGTGTTGCTGGTGTGTTTGTGTTACATTTCTGCAGTTTTAAAGGCCAGAGTGTCTTCGGTCCAGGAAGTTTCAAGTCATTAAAATTTCCACCTTATCATTTTGGACCTGACCATTTGCCATGTCATGTACCTGTTTGCTTGCTTGCTTGCTTGTTACAATGGACCGTTTTAGATCAATGTTATTCGTTCTCAATCTTCTTTTATCGTTTTCGGAAATTATAGTTTATATGTACATTTCTACTTTCGTCTTTGTAGAAATCATTCATAGAAATCCTTGCTTACACGCACGTCAGAGAAAGCAGGTCTTTGTTCTCTCCTTGTTAGAAAAATGTACTGAGTTGTATCAGCAGGAAGAAGGGTTGTAGATCAACGCATCAGATGAGCAGGGCAAGTCAGCAGGTAGCCTGCTCTCGCCTGCTGCTGGCCACCAGGGATGGGTAAGCTGGTTCTCAGCTGATATATCCGGTTGGAAGACTTTGCCAGGACTTGCTGCATGAGATGGGAGTGGCGTCTACATTAGGAAATCTGTAGTGCATGATGTAGTGTGAGTATCGTACCAACAGGACGGGTGAGAAGACAGTGTTTAGCCCCCACATTTACATCCAGATGACATGAATAACATTCTACATCCAGGTTGAGTGAATGATAAGGAGGGTATGGCCTTCAAGTGGTCGTGTTTACATGCTTATGAAGACTGTTGACGCGAGTGTAACTTCATCCACATTTTCGTTGTTCAGTTTATGTTTAGATAAACGAGCATCTCTTCAGGTCTATATGATGGGCACTGTAGGAGATAAACTAGGTCAAATTTACTGCACGATTAGACGATATAGAAAGATGATATCTGGCAATAATCAGGTTATCAATCAATATTCAGTAGAGGGTAGATTAAGATATATCTACTCTAGAGGTAGATTAACTTGACCCCTCTGTGTTTATCATCATTCGAACCCAAATCCCATTTCGTCTCGACACTCCCACGTCGTGTGTACCCTGCTCACGCCTGGGGCGTGCCCTGCCCACCGTAGCCCCTCGAGGCAAATAACAGCCCAGTGTGGCCAGACTTTGCTCTCGTGAGTTCACCTCAGGCGAGGCTGAATCATCCTCAGTTGTTCAAAGGAAGTACAGTCTCATCGAGGAATTTCTTACCCACGAATGAATCCTGCTTATTAACGTAGCGCAAAGTTGATTTTTTTTTTTCTTGAAACTGTAGTGTCCCCAGAAAAGGGGTCGTGTGTGAGAGTGAGAGAGAGAGAGAGAGAGAGAGAGAGAGAGAGAGAGAGAGAGAGAGAGAGAGAGGAAGGAGTAACGAAGCCTGACACAGGAAATAGAGAAACGACAAGGTTAGTAACCTTACTCTACATCATCATTCAGGATTAAACTCACTACTTGTTATCAGTTCCTCTCATCCAGCGTCTTATCAGTAGATAACAGAACGACCCCCATTGTTATATGGGGACCCTGCCGTTGGGAGAGAGACAAACAGGTAATTAGATAATATAATTATCATCTCGTAGTGCAGAAAGTAGGTGGGCAAATAGAAGCATTCATGAATATTCAGCGGGGGAAATGAAATGTACATCTGGAGATCTGATCTAGATTGTAATGTGGAAACATGCAGATGTACGTCACCTGGTCCCTTCCTTCCATTCAAATAGTCTAGTTTTAGCAATGCTAATGTGTCGTCTGTCACCCATACATGAGATAACGTTAAGAATGATAACTTCCGCTAAGTGTCTACCTATTGTTGAGGTGTCATCGTATGTACAGTGGGCCAAGTGTATGAAATTGTTGGACACAGAGGAGAAGTTACATTTGCATTAATGTAAGTGTTTGAATAGAAATAGTTTAGATAATATCATCTTCTTCTTCTTCTTCCTCCTCCACTAAGGTTCATAATATATTGATATCGCTTGCGTTTGTGGATTCTGAAACCAGATTATGTATTAGGGTCTTTGTTTTGTCTTCATTAATTCTCTTTCTCAGACTCGATGATTATTATTTTCTTGTTTTGAAACACGTCATGAGGGCTGGTGGTGAGTTCATGTGAGAGAAAACGTTTAACCCCATAAACATTACCTTCAGGTTCGAGTCTGCTTCACCAAGATTCGAAGACGTATGTGTGTGTGTGTGTGTGTGTGTGTGTGTGTAAGAAGCATATCACCCACTCCAGTCACCCAAACCTGGACAACGAAACAGAGTTACAGACAAGCTGGGAGATCATAATTATGCAGATTGCAAATACCTTTCTTTGTCTTCTTCATCTCCAGAGAGGCTGGGAGAGGGAGGGAGGGAGGGAAGGAGGCTGGGAGAGGGAGGGAGGGAGGGAGAGGGAGGGTGGGAGAGGAAGGGAGAGGCCCGTCTAAAGCAACATTGCCATGGCTGCATAACATCTTGATGTCCTGCTGTGCAGCCAGTTGTGGGTGGGTAGGGAGGTGTTCGTACAGCCTATGAATTTCCCTGACTCAAAGAATGGATTCTATTGTTTGGCCGACTATGGTTACCTGTGACCTTCCGTTTTCTACATGTGAAGAAAAAAATGGGGGTGGTTTGATGGTTATCTACGTGTTGCCAGAGGGTTAATGGTGGTTTAGGATTCTGGCATGGTCAGAGATATGATCGGGGGAGTCTCTCTCTCTCTCTCTCTCTCTCTCTCTCTCTCTCTCTCTCTCTCTCTCTCTCTCTCTCTCTCTCTCTCTCCAGCCGGACCTACACATCTACCTCCTCCCCAAACATACACTTGACCTCTGTCCCCCCCCAGGCCTCCTCGTTATAGGGGTCATGACCTCAATACCTACATCTTGACGATGGTGAAGGAGGGGCACTTGGAGATTGCCATAGGATGGGTGGGATAGGCATAAGGATCGTACCGTCGTACCATCATGTTCAAGACTCGTACCACCGTGTTTGAGGATAATAAACACAAAATACACGTCATAGATATAAAGAAAGGTCAATATGTGATAACCATTAATTACCACGACAGGTATACGATCGTTAACACCACTTATCACTAACTACCATTACAGGTCAACACTAATTACCACTAATTACCATTACAGGTCCCCCTCACATTTGGATCCCTGCTGAATTACCGTAGTAGATCCTGGACACTGAGCCAAACTTAGGCAAGCACCACATGGGCGAGCAACACCTGCACAAAACAACACCTGCACAAACAGCACCTGCACAAACAACACCTGCACAAACAGCACCTGCACAAACAACACCTGCACAAACAGCACCTGCACAAACAACACCTGCACAAACAGCACCTGCACAAACAACACCTGCACAAACAACACCTGCACAAACAGCACCTGCACAAACAGCACCTGCACAAACAACACCTGCACAAACAGCACCTGCACAAACAACACCTGCACAAACAACAGCAAGATATAACAGGAATACAGCACGAGCGAGAGCCACTGTCATGTTCGTCAGAGCTGGATGAAGCTGCCTGGCTGAGCTGCGACCACATTCCGCTGGGTGACTCATGATGGCATAGTAATGAGGCGAAGTGTGGGAACAGATGTTGAGGAAGAGGAAAAGAGGTGAGGGTATGGGGGGGAAGAATGGTGGAAATAAATATGAGAGGAGGAAATAGAAGAGAGAAGGACATGATGAACGTAAGGGTATGTGGAGGCCAGAACTCTGAACGAGGCAATGAAGAAGAAAGACGAAAAAAACAGTGTGTGTTAAGCAAGTATTTCTAAATTCCTGATAATGTCATTCATACTTGATACATTATCATATAGTAAGAATATAATGATAATGATAATGCTGGTAAAATGATAATTAATAATGATATTAATAATGAAAATAACATCCTACGTCTCCTAGTTTAGGAGTCAAGGATCGTTGAAGATCCTTCATCTTCCTTGGGATGGCCGAAGGAGGCATCCTGCTCGTCGTTTTCCACCATTAAGGCCAGGATGGTCACCTCATATTTTCTCCAATGGGGAACTAAATCAAAACGTCTTTAAGTGACCAAGTATCACACATCAAGAGACGGACCTCCACCAAATTCTCTGGAAATGACATTCTATCCTCCACTCTCTAGATGAGTCAATACGGCCCAAGTATTTAATTTTCTCTCCCTTTCCAAATGGGGAAAATCCACTAGTAGAGAGAGAGAGAGAGAGAGAGAGAGAGAGAGAGAGAGAGAGAGAGAGAGAGAGAGAGAGAGAGATTTCATTGGTCCATGGCCCAGAGAGACCGACAGACGGACCTGGGAAGGCATCCATTGAGGTAATGAGGTTATAAACACAGACGCACCATTATAGGCCAGTAGTACCTGTCAGAACGAGGCACGGACCATTGCCTCGTCCCCCTACCCTCCCTCAGTAATGGTTGGTTGAGACACAGTGTCGCAGTATGTGAGATGGACAGACCCCCGAGGGCTGAGAGTCGCTTACGTAACGAGAGAGTTGAAATGGACACATTCCTTGTTGTGATGGATTCTGTTGTGTCAGTGTCATAAGTTGTGTATCTTGTCTTTGGATGGTATAAATACAGGAGGAGAGGCGTGGACGTTGGCGCAAGTCTTGTCCCTGCTGTGTGTCTTGTCTTAGGTCGGATTGTGTTTATACAGGAGGGGAAGAGTGGATGTAGGTGTAAGTCTGGTTTCTTGGATGAGATCTGTGTGTGTGTATGGTCGTTGTTGGAGAAGGTCGACTGCTCAGAGGATGGTGAGTGTGTGATGGGTCACTATGGAGTAGCAATAGTGATATAGGGATATATTTTTGATTTTCCTGATTTACTGAAATTTACTCAAAGAATTCAAGTTGTGGTTTGTGCAGATGGTGCGTGGTGTACTGATCATGTTGACAAAGGATTGTTGTGGTAGTGGTAGTGGTGGCAGTGGTGGCAGTGGTGGTGGTAGAGGCTGGTATCAGTGGTGGTGGCAATGGTTTCCAGTGGTATTGGTTCCGGGTGAGGTTCCGGCTAGACAAGGTGGTGGCTGAATAAGGCGTTCGGTTTGGAGAAGTGCCGGTCAATCAAAGTGTCGGCTTAGTAATGTGCCGGTTGAACAAGATGACACCTTCTCGAAATGCCGGTTTGCTAAGGGGCCAGCTGGGAACGCTGTTTTCTTTCAGGTTTTTTAAAACAGGAATTTCAGGTTTCATGCTGTCATTTTTTTCATCGTTCGCCCTGCACATATGATTCTCTGTCTTTGGTTATCATGTAATGTGGGATTAAAGTCTTTTCATTCATACTTTCGTATCTCTTTCAGATTCTAATTAGAACTCGTCGGTGTATTATAACTGGAAATAAGATTTCAACATTTTGTGAGAATTTCCTTTTCTTAGATTTGCTGCGACAGCTCTATAGCTATCAAATATCAGACACTGAGGTGGATACCTGACACTGTGGAGTATACCACACACTGTGGAGTATACCAGACACTGTGGAGTATACCAGACACTGTGGAGTATACCACACACTGTGGAGTATACCAGACACTGTGGAGTATACCAGACACTGTGGAGTATACCACACACTGTGGAGTATACCACACACTGTGGAGTATATTAGACACAAGTGACACTCAATATCTTTTCATGTCTTCCACAACAACTATGAGCCTCCCTCATTATTATTATCATTAAAGGCAAGTTTTTTTCATCTTCCTTCAAAACTCTTCGATCATTTTTCCTCTTCTGTCTCTACTCCACTATCTCTTCAACTCTTTTTCTATACTTAAGGGAGCCATTGTGAATTTTTAGTGAGAATGGCAACAGAGTATGTAAATTTGGATGGATCTCTTGCAAAAAAAAAAGAGGTTACCATATGTTTCACAGAAGAGGTACCATATGTTACACAGAAGGGGTGATACTCGATACAAAGAAGGGGTACCATTCATTACAAAGAAGGGGTATCATACTTTACACAGAAAGGGGTACCATTCGTTAAAAAGAAGAGGTACCATTCGTTGCAAAGAATGAGTACCACACCTTACCTCTTTGATGTACCACACATTCAATACAAGGCGCATTGCACTTTACATAGAAAATATAACACTGTGCAAGAGGAGGACCTGCATATAAAAGAAGGGGTCACTACATAGGTAGAAGAATGATTAGAACACATTGGACCGAGCGAAGCACCGCAGACTGTCCAGAAATAGAATCAAATCTTGTGTAGGAAGACCACGTCCCATAAGCCATCCATCTGTCAGCAGTGGAACTAATGTGAGGCCCCGTCAGCTGGTGAAGCCCCGACGCTGGTGCTGAAGCGAGCAGTTTGTGGTGGGAAATATCAGTAAATCTATATAATTGTCTTTTATGTTCGTGGACCCACTGGTTACCCAAGGTATTTCCGGATGCTCTCTGGCCCCACGAACTAAGAAATTTGTTGAAGAATATTTATTTTTGTGAGCCAAACCCATCCACTTATGTGTACGTTATTCTTGCATCTATTTTCAGCACAAATTTGCCTTCGTTACCGCAATTTAATGTTTATGTTTCTCAAGCACATGCTTGAAAAAGGCCGTATTAGACAGAACGAATTTTGGAAACAGGAAATTTATGATGTTAAAACGTCTGGGTTCGAACATGTGTTAGGAAATTCCATATCTTCTACTGCTTGATGGAGGTAAGAACCAGCCTTGAGATGTCATTATTACATGCATGAAGGAGACGTATCCTGGCTGTGTGTGGGAACTACACACACACACATCACGCCTTCACCGTTGCTGAAAGGTTTTGGAGAGGAACTCGGGAAATCAAGATGGCATTGCAGACAACTGGGAAGAACAGAGGAGTATGAGATATAATGACATGGAACCACGAATTCTTTATGGTTTTCTCTGAACTGCCGACAGAACACGTAGGCAACCAGCGACGCCACAGGACGCTAACTCGTCAGGCAAGAGAAGGGACAAGTAGAGACAGATCTTCTAACGATTTTGTCGATTATCCTACACCACAAAACGAACCCATTATGTCCATAGACTCCAGATCACACATGGGCAACGTACGTACTATAGATGAGAGAAAATGGACACATAATCAGTCCCAATTATAGGGACAAATCTTTCCTATTTCGTCGAGAAAACGAGATGTTAGCTCGGCTCACCGTTTTCTTAGATACGAAAATCCGGATTTTAGCAATTTGCTGAACAATACGTGTGCGAACTGGTCAGATCTCCAAACGCAGCGGATTTTAGGGGCAACGTTTCTCTCTGTCAACATTACCTTGGCTGGTTTTGTCATTGTCTGCATCACGACACAAAGGATGGTGGACACAGTTACCATTCTCCTGCCATGCAGTGCATGTCTTCAGTTTGTTATATTTTACCATGAGTCTATAATGACGTAAATGGCATCGGCTCTGTACGTAGGAATGACTACTGACGATGGAAATGACAAGACGAGTTCAGCAACATTATGCTGGAGAGAGAGAGAGAGAGAGAGAGAGAGAGAGAGAGAGAGAGAGAGAGAGAGAGAGAGAGAGAGAGGCTTTGATGGCTGGGGGACAGGAAGTATACCATTTATTCAAAAAGGGTATTCAAAGACGATGATGATAAAGCTGAATTCTAACTTGGTCTAGCATGAGACTTTATACCTTAAGCCTTGTCCCATTGCCGTCGCTACAGTACTCCTCTCTCTCTCTCTCTCTCTCTCTCTCTCTCTCTCTCTCTCTCTCTCTCTCTCTCTCTCTCTCTCTCTCTCAAGCACACACGCGCGCACGCGCAAGGGACCTGTGACCTTACCCTACAGTAACTGGATCAACTGAAATTCCACCACTGTAGTCACCAGACGGCTGAAGCACCTCTACTACCACACACCTGAAGTGCACTTCAGGCTATGAAGCGGCCTCGGTCTGGACACTTCAGCGACTGCTGCTCAGACACGAAGGAAGAAAACAGGTGTTACATTCATGTATTTATTTATTTCCATCATCTCATAACATCAAGAGTTAATCTATATGCAAATTACAGTTGGCTTAACGTCGACTCCACCACCACCATCATCCACCTCCATCATCCACGTCGCAGCTCATCCCTGCCCTTCACCCACCCTGCGCAAGACTCAGGCTTCGTAAGCGCTAGAAAAACGTCAACACATCCGTGTGCAATCCGCCTCCGACCCGCATTTATAATTCCTGCTGTTAACGGCCACACGCCACTGCCCTCGCGAACGCCAACACCAGCCACCAGCCTTACACCAGAGACACCTGCGAGACATGGCCGAGACCCTTGAGACATAAGCGAGACGCCCTGAAACATATTTGAGACCTGCGAGACATGGTCGAGACCCGCACCCCTTAAATCATTCTGAACACCTCACGTTCGTCCAATCCTGCTTTCTTCACTGCCCTCTGCCGCCGACAGCGTTCCACACGCCAGAGATCATATTCCCCTGGCGCGCCGACCGCTCGCTCCCCGGGCGACCATATGCCCTCAGCAGGAACATATCACCTGTGGATGACCATATCCTACAGGAGGATGGACGGAGCAGCTCCTTCATCGCCCGACAATATGCACCATCAACCAGCTGGATCTTCAGAGCTCTCAGTAAGTACGTTAAGCACCTTGACTTCAAACGAGATTCTCGACTTTCTTGCCACCCGGTCATAAAGCCGCTTTCTCGGGGTACAAACCTGGGCCAGGCTACATACTGGGGAGAAGCCCGTTCGACATCGATATTCGTCCTTAATCCCCCATGACACAGAGACGATTACTGCCAGTCTTGAGTTCTTCGAGACATCAGTACGTGGAGCATAGAGACGCTCCACGCACCAAGATTGTATACAGAAAAGGTCCTTACGGATGATATGTACAAAGCATGCAGCAACTAGTTCCTTATTTATGTAAATTACATGTTACCTTCCTACAGAATTAAGAAATAAATATCGCGAAGCTTGACTGGAGTGGATGATCGACTTTGTCTTCTGCTCACTACGAGTCTGAGAGTAACATGGCCACCCGTGTTATAAGCCATCTTGAGGGATCACACGGTAGACACAAGTCACTCGTCACATTACACGTAGAACAGAACAGTCATGGTTGCATGATAGAAAACGTATCAAACCAGAATTTCTTATTTTAGACCTCACTCTAACGATGTTATCATAGCAGATGGGGGTTTCCCAACTCAAGTGACCTTAACAAAGCAGACTGCTATATTGGAACTCAGTCAACATAGCAGATGTTTGTTGCGTGGGTTTTGGGGATCATGATAGATGTATAGTGTCTATCGTAGACCAGGTCTGGAAACTGGAAGTTCCATGTGAAGGATCCCAAGCCATCCTCCGTCTCCTCTTCAGTAATGCATTTCCAGGATGGGTTTCATAATGGTGCAGTTCCAGGATGAGGTCCAGACTTCTTTCCAGTTCTCCCCACTAATGGGTTGGGCGAGGGGGAGGACTACTTTTCAACGGGGGTGTCGAGGACCATTATCTAATAGGGAGTCACTGGGGAGGGATAATGGGGTGGTTGGGATGGAACGTGGCCAAAAGGAGGAATGTTAGGGATGGAGAGGGAGAAAACCAGCCAAGAAGACAACGTCCAGCGGGGAGTTTTCGATATACCTTGTCCTCCCCACTTACTCTCCCCCTCTTCTCCCCACCCTCCCACCCGGATTTTCATAAGGCCAGCCGGAAGACAGCGAGTAAACTTTCTCCCCACTTATACGCTTTCTCCCACGCTTATTCTATTTATGTCTACCCACAGCAAACTCTCTCTCTCTCTCTCTCTCTCTCTCTCTCTCTCTCTCTCTCTCTCTCTCTGCTTTAGGGTCGTACCGTCGTGCTCAAGGGAATAAGGGTATACCTGTTTTTGAAAGTGTTGTGAGACACACCTTCATGCCCATTAACTTACCATCCACGTATAGTTATCTAGAGAACGGGAAGAAAACAGTGAAAAGAGAACCTTACATTCTTCTGTGACGATATAGGATCCACAGAGCAAAGTCCTCTATACCGGTAGAGTCAGCGAACTCTACAGGTGGCGGTGGTCTACACTTTGATTAAGGAGAGTCGGTCAATACACTTATTGATAAGTGAGGAGTGTCTCACGACCCTCTGACGTGGCGTGACCTCTCCCGACGCTATCTGTCTTGACCTCTGACCCCAGACCTACTCCGTTATGTATAGTGACGCCATGTACACCGGAGGGGAAAACATCGTGATTAAAGATTAACCTGTATATATACACAAGAGCATCGTATGGGCCAGCAACACAGTCATGGACCTTCACAAAGATGACAAGACATTATAACTGTGTGAATAAGACCTGTGAACCTTGACATGTAGTTGTCTGAGGTACTGCAGACTCCAGGTCTTAACCACAGACAGGCTGTCAACAGTGAGGAATATTTTGACAAGACGTCTGAGAGAAAATGTGTTTTTGACAGACAAACGGACAGACAGACAGGGATACCATAGAGAACGTAGTTACATATACTCATTCCCTTGTATCGGTTGACATCAGTAATATGAACCAACGAAGCACAGTATAGGAAATTACGTCGCCTGAGACATAAGAAAGGAAGCCAGGAGAGCTTGACCTGGAGCCAGAAAGAGAGAGAGAGAGAGAGAGAGAGAGAGAGAGAGAGAGAGAGAGAGAGAGAGAGAGGGTGGAAGATGATGCCCAGATCATCATAAGATGTTGGATCTCCTCCAAGCTGTAAATCTTCAGGTATGGTATTTAATGTTTCGTAATAGCTGACGTAACGAGGGGCGTCCCTTCCCTCCACCTGTGGTTGTTTCTTCCCTCTGTGTTTTGCAGGTATAATACAGGATGGCAGAAGCTTTCTCATACATGGTCTTACAGCCATATGTATATATACATTTTACTCATTCTAATGAACACATAGAATATAGAAATTCCCAGTGTGTTAGAGACATACTTCCTCAACATATACACATCTTACTTTTCACTTTACACATTGAGGCATTTGATCCCTCCTTACCTCCTACATACACACGACGCATCTCATTTAACCCCAAATGAACGTTGGACACAAGACTCAAATTCCAGAGATGAGTTCTGGCATGCAGGGTAACAGGCGGGCTGTTTAAGAACAACGATTATGCCTCTCAAGTCACCCGCCACATACCACTGCTCCCCGTAGGGGTCACAGTCCTCGCTCAGTTGTTCGCTCCTGGTTCACACGTCGTCTAGGCTGCTACACCTCCTCTGGTTCCTCTACCACTACAGGTCGTCTGGTTCCTCTACCACTACAGGTCGTCTGGTTCCTCTACCACTACAGGTCGTCTGGTTCATCTACCACTACAGGTCGTCTGGTTCCTCTACCACTACAGGTCGTCTGGTTCCTCTACCACTACAGGTCGTCTGGTTCCTCTCTACCACTACAAGAACCACCGTTCCTCCAGTGTTATAAGTATCCTTATCTTTGACGACTATAAACGCCTCCTTTCCTCGCCCGCCCACCACACAACAAGGTTCCGTCATTCTATGTCATGTAACCTGATGCGTTAGTGTCACCTGTTCGTCAGATAACCCCGAGGAAACGTCAGCTAACGTCACTTTGATGTTGTGATGTTTGAGATGTCGTCTATTGTTACTGGAACAAAAAAAAAAAAGCACGCTTGTGAGTCTGTGCAGAATTGTCCTCGGTGATTGGGATAGACGTCCACCTGGCGTCCACCAGGCGTCCACCAGGCGTCCACCTGGCCAAAAATGGTATTTTGGTTGCTTATCTCTGAGCGGGAAATGTAAATGTTAGTTTAATTGTTTAACTTGGAACAGTAACAGCGTAGGAGATAGTTTATCAGGTTAATTCCAGGCGGGAATAAGGACTAAGTCACTACAGGGCTCGATTCTTATAGGCTGATGTTCTGTTGTCCAGATTACGAGAGTAAGTTGTGAATGGGGAAACGAGGTGATCAGAGTAGAGCTTATGGGAGCACCATCGACACCAGCCACATTCTTTTCATTCTCGACTGGGTTGCCACATGTGCGTGGAGTAGCTAGTTAGGGTAGGGCCTCAGGATGACCCTGGAGTTGGGGTTTTGGATCTTTTAATGAAAGAATTTGAACATGTCACTTTCTTTTCAGGTCCGGCAGAGTAAGCGACCCTCAGCAAGGTCCACTGTAGAAGTCAAGAGAACACAGGGTTACTCTGGGAACAAGTGAGTACAGTTTTCGTTGTTGTGGTGACGGTTCTTTGTGGTAGCGTCTCCTGTGACTTGAGTGTACTGCCAACCTTTGCATTAACGAATATTTAAAAGCAGTCGATGTTTACATTTCGTATGTGGTCGTTCACAACGGGAATTCGCCAACCCTCTTTATGTTGTATCTTCAATCACTTGAATTCTCCTTATTCTTGAACCACTGAGTTGATTCCTGTTGCAATTAGCTTCCTGTTTGCTCAACTGCTTGACGTTAAAGGGATGAGGGACGTAAAGTATAAACATTTAGATTTAGCATTTGCCCAGCTATACACTCGACCCGACCATGTTTATTGCTTTGCATGCGGTTGCTGATGGGGTGTCTTGTCTCTATGTAAATTTACATTTATGAGTTTTAGTCCAGATGTTTTTATACTGCCCATAAAACGTGGCCTATTGACTATCACTTGAGATAAACATGCGGCCCGTAGCTTGTTCTCGTGGCAGTGGATGTTATGAATTGGTTGTGACAGCATTTACAGGCGATCAAGATAAATCTAACATGTCGTAAAACTACCATACTTGCATAGGAAGATTTCTCTATTGTGATGTAAGCATACGCTGCTGGAGGATGCAGAGAATTGTTGTGTCCTTAGCTCACACTAGTGCCATTCAAGTAGACTCACAAGACAGTAGAAGGTTTTTCGAAGTCTTCCATCCATGTTCAGTTGTGCTGGAAGCCTCAGACGCATAACATAAGAAGAAGGAAAGGCTCTTGTGCTACTACGATTTTACGAGGGGGACGGAAGACTGCAAAAACCTGTTTCAGACGCCATAACCCAGATCGACCCATGAGGAAGTGGAAGGGGGTAGGGGACCTTGTCCTGCTCTCTCTCTCTCTCTCTCTCTCTCTCTCTCTCTCTCTCTCTCTCTCTCTCTCTCTCTCTCTCTCTCTCTCACACACACACACACATGGCAACGGTGCCTATCGATCAACCATGACCCGAGGCACTGATATGAGGCGGGTTGGCCCAGCACACGTGTCTCAGGGCAGGTGTGAGACACCAGGAGTGCAGGTGTTGCCAAGCCCTCACCACAGACACACCTGCACTGGAACTCCAATAGTTAAGACACAGGTGTTTCAGTGTGTCCACCTGGTGTTCCTTTATCCCTTTTCGTATTCTTCCTCTTCTCTTTCTTCTTCTTCTTCTTCTTCCTCTTCTTCCTCTTCTCTTCTTCTTCTTCTTTTTCTTCTTCTTCTTCTTCTGTTATCACTCATTGTTATCCTCTACGCCATCCTGTACCACTGGTGACCATGACGTCACCTGACCCATGCCTCAACCCTTGCATAATTACGGGTCAAAGGTTAATCAGGGAGGCATTACGGGCCTTCACGCTGCTCCTCATAACGAAAAGAAATTGTGTAAGATTTTGTTAATGATAGGATGACAGTAATATGATGATATGATAAATGTACAAAACTAAATGAATAAATGAATGATAAAGAGGTGAATGAAAAAAAGCAATGACGAATTTGTATGCTGGAAAAGAAAGATGAAAAGATGGCAAACCACAGGTGTTCCTCTGCACCTGTAGGCTTTTAGGTCTGGGTTCGAGTCCTAGGCGCGGTAGTCGGACCACACCCAACCCAGTTGTTCATCCTCCCCTCGGGGGCTGGTCGATAGATAGGCACCTGGCCTAGTTTGAGGTGTGTGTGTGTGTGTGTGTGTGTGTGTGTGTACCCAAGCATAGAAGTAAAGCCATAGTGAATATATACGAGGTTAAGAGACAAGGTAACACGAGTGGAAAGCTCTCTCTGTTTAACACACACACACACACACACACACACACACACACACACACACACACACACACACACAAGGGGCCGCCAGGAAGCGCATGGCTAACCTAACCGTTACAGAGAAGACCTCCATATAAGTGACGTGGTAAGCCGTCCCCTACACTCTCTAACATACAACTGATTAGCTTTCTGGGCCAACCTCTGGGACATGTCTAAGGGTCACCTCTGAGATGCATCTGGGACATCTCTGGGATATCTTACGAAGCACAGTCTTGGTGAGGGTCTAGCGTGTATGTAGAGGAAGTAAAAGCTTTCAGAGAGACAGACAGAAAGACACAGAAAAACAAGCAAACATATAGAAAAAGAAATACATACGTACATAAGGTTAACTTTTCGTGTCACTGCATTCGGCGTTGCCCAAACAGTTACCTCAAAATGAAGTACTTCCTCTGGCGAGAGATTATGTACCACTCTTACAGGAGGCAAACCAGACGACCAATACGTGGCAGTCAAGGAGACTTTGATTTTCCAGAATGACTTACAATATTTCCTTCCATGTACCATCATTGTCTCACTGGATGTCTTCTTTTTATTCTCTTTTTTTCTCACCTTTTATTCCTCTCTCTACTGAGCTTGGGAGAGAACGTAGAGTATATTGCAAGTCTTCATTATATTCCAAGACTCAGTATAAGGCTGTTTGCTAATCGGTTGTCCTAGCCAACCACACACGTCAAACCAGAGAGCCTCACATTGTGTCTCTAAGGTCAAGGGAAGCCAGGAAGGCCCATTTATAACGCTGGTAAGCCAGCCGCCTACAGATCAAGCCAAGCCGACTCCAAAGCCAACACCAGCCAGTGATTCGTTATCCATCAACGTGTCATGGCGAGAGATCGATGCCCCGAGCCCCTCGAAGTCGTTAGTCCATCTGAAGTCCCCGTTAACCCCTCCTGAAACCCACAGCAATCCTGAAACGCTTATCCATCTACTTAAACCTCTATCAGTCCCTCTGAAACCCTCGTTAGTTCTGTCACTCCTGTAAACCTTCCTGAAACCTCAGTCAACTGCCTTGAAACCCTCTTGAACCCTCCTGAAATTATCAACCTCCGAAACCTCCGTCAACCTTGCCGAAATCACAGTCAGCCCTTCTTAAACCCCCATCAACCTCACTGAATTCTTCGTCAACCCTCTTATAACCCCCTGTCAATCCTCTTCAAAGCCTGTGTCGCCCTTGATCAAACCCCAGTCAACCGTCCTCAACACAGGACCACAAAATGGTGAAATGAAATATCAGTTTTGAGGAAGAGGGACCCATGCTGTACCTTGTGTTGTGTCTTGAGTGCACACCAGTGCTGGGGAGGCGAGGCTGTGGTGTGTCCTGAACCAACACCATCAATGCGAGGTGGCAGAAGGTGTGTCCCAAGCCCACGCCACCCAGGAGAAAATGTGGAGACCTGGCCTACTCTGGGAGCCTCATCATGTAGTCAAGAGCAGTAGCTGGGGTCAGTGTGACCCACATAGGATGGAATGAGGAGGCCACCTGACCAGCCCACAGTGTCAGGTTGCCTGCAGGATAGCAGGAGGGAGGAACGTATGACCTCAACCTGTGGTTCCTTTACACCTGGGGCCCTCCCTACAGCACGTCCTCTCTCTCTCTCTCTCTCTCTCTCTCTCTCTCTCTCTCTCTCTCTCTCTCTCTCTCTCTCTCTCTCTCTCTCTCCACCCACCCACCTCGCTACTCCAATTTCCAAAATGACGCTTCATCTTTCCGCTGGGAAGCAAGATGAAAAAAAAAACATAACGACGTTTTATATTTGGTTTTGGCAAAAGCTGTTGTGGCGTCTGGGTCATGGCATGAGAAGAGAATCCTGAGCATTATCTGAGATACAACATTATCTCAGATACAACATTATCTCAGATACAGCATTATCTCAGGTACAGCATTATCTCAGATACAGCATTATCTTAGATGCAGTCTATTTTCTGAAGATGTGGCTTGAATAGATTTTTCTCAGAAGAAAGGCTATTACCCGGTGATAAAAGTGGTTCAGAGTTGAGTAGAACTGAGTGACTTATCGTTCAATTCATCTGGTTCCTTTGTCGTCCATTGGAATCACTCAACTCCTCCGTGGTCGTCTATCAGGAGTGGTCAACTCCTTCCAGGTCACTCAACTCGTCTTCTCATCGTCCACTAGATGGTTCACATAGTCGCAATCGTCCAGTGGGTGGTCGTCTTGACGAGGGTAGCCTAAAAGACCAGCTCCTCCCTCGGCTGGGTCATTGAACCCATTCATCATAATCGACCAACCTGGACATCCAATTCACCCCGTAAGACTCCCTCAAGTCGTCCAGTGGTCGTAGGGCTCCTTGTAGTCGTCCAGTGGTCGTAAGGCTCCTTGTAGTCGTCCAGTGGTCGTATGACTCTCTTAAGTCGTCCAGTGGTCGTATGACTCTCTTAAGTCGTCCAGTGGTCGTAGATTTCCCTACAGTCCTCCAATAGTCGTTCCCTACAGTCGTCCAGGGAGCTTATCACGACCATCCTTCCACCAAGGATGAAGGAAGGGTTTTCAACTAGCTGACCTATCCACATCCCTAACCTTCACGCGAGATTAATGGTTCCGTCCGCCATTACCCAGTGGACGACTTCGTCCTTGATTGGTTTGTGGGACACCCACTGTGTCTGTACCCGGTCCAGGATGTCTGTATGTGTGTGCGTGTGTGTGTGTGTGTGTGTGTGTGTGTGTGTGTGTGTGTGTGTGTGTGTGAGTTGTTTGTTGTAGATAAATGAAAGTTACTGAGTCAAATGATATATATATATATATATATATATATATATATATATATATATATATATATATATATATATATATATATATATATATATATATATATAGATCCTCGCTACTAGCCAATAATATCTTCTGTCTAGTGCAAGTTTCCAAGTTGAGTGACACCTAGAGCGCTTGTTAAGCCTCGTCTGTCTCGCTCTGTCTCCAGGGTCAGGGTCGTTTGCAACACTTGTTTCTCCTCCTCGTTATGCTGCAGACGAAAGCATGCAAGCATGAAGAGGTCAGACACCCCAGGACTGGTCCAGCCAGTGGCCAGTCTTGGGCTGGGTTTAAGGGAGAGAGAAAGAGAGAGCTCATGCCGCCTGCGAAGTGAGCTGCTGGAAAGCAGGTTTGGAGAGTGGGAGAGAGAGAGAGAGAGAGAGAGAGGGAGAGAGAGAGAGAGAGAGAGAGAGAGAGAGAGAGAGAGAGAGAGAGAGAGAGAGAGAGAGAGAGAGGGGGGGGGGGGGGAGAGTTCCCGCTATCCTAGCGATAGTGACTAGCGAGGAGGGGATTACAGCGGTCCGGTCACAAGGGTTCAGGTAAGAGGATTCAACTTCGGGATTCATGCTAGATTTTCAGAGAAGAAGGAACAGACGAAGAAGCGACCTTCCTCCGCTCCCTCACACCCACCCTCCAGGCTCTGTCTTCCGCACTCTGGTATTCTAAATTGACTGACGCAACCACAGCTCTTCAAACCCTTCCCCTCAACCATATCTATCAACCTTCACATCCTCGGACACCAACATTCTCTGTGCACATATCATCGTAAGATCTCGTCCTGTGGTACTGAAGAGATGAGCTTAGATCCCCTGACAAGCTGGAGGGAATGCTTTTAGATCATACCAATGTATTCAGAACCATTTATGAAGGTACAGGTTAACTTCTGTACTTATAGGACCCAGGTTCCTCTCATGTTAAAAAGCCACAATATTGAGAGTGATCGTTTGGGTAAAGTTGCTCAGTAAAAACAAAAGCGAATCGTAAGTTTAATGGAAATCTCTCTCTTTTGATGGCACATTCTCTCATCGATGAATTGCCAACCCAGTCTATCGTATCAGAAGATTATCTATCGAACTCTACAACAGAGAATGATAATCTTGGAAGAACAGACCAGCCTGGGTCGTTCGAGTTTGAACCATCGTAACGAGTAAAGCTAACCAGTCTGGTGTGTTCTGGGATGAGGTCAACATTACTAGAGGAAATTACGTTGTAGAATGACTGGCATGCGTGTTAGAAAACTTTTCTTGCGAGGCAAACATAACCTGTCTTTAAAGAATATGTCTTGTAAATGATAGTGGAAAAGGCTCATTCGTATCACACGGAAATAATAGTCACACACACACACACACACACACACACACACACACACACACACACACACACACGCACACACACACACACTAGATGTCACTGTTGATGGCATTTATCACCACCGAAAGTTACTGTCGCAAAAACATCCTTCAAGATTGATATAACTCTCAGTTGTGACGTAATATAAGCCTCAGTTGTGACGTAATATAAGCCTCAGTTGTGACGTAATATAAGCCTCAGTTGTAACGAAACGGTTAGATATAACGAAGGTTCCATGTGGTCACCTGCTGACGTATAAATACAAGCAAATCAATAAGAATAAAAGAAAAGATTCTCAATTGTTTTGTCGGAATCAGCGATGAACGATGCTTTCTGAAAATATGATGTCCTCCCACTGCACGAGAGAGATTGGCCAAGATTGTTACTATGGCCACGTTGGCCACCATGGCTAAATTGACCACCATATCCAGCAGAACAAACCTCCAGGTGGGGATAGATCCGCAGTGAATACAGACGAACACACACACGAATTCATCGCCAGTTAAGTCGTTTTGGTAATGAACTTGACCATTCATGACCCCTTTGTCCAGGTGTCATGCACGTGAGTCATTAGTATGTCATGGACAACATCTGGTCTCGGATATTTACGACAAAATTTCTGAGTACGGAGAGTTAAGTCATGTAATCTAGCTGTTCCATGATATAGTTATCTTCGTCAACCATACTGGGCCAAAATGTGTGAGGGAAGTTGGTGAAAGCCTTTGATGTGTTGACCCATCTCGGGTTAGTTCAGACGTGGCTGGGGGCGGAATGTCACAGTTACCTTGATCATGACGACTGTGTTGGCTCACAGTAAGAGAGGCTGAACTTCATATGTATGATCTATTCTTTCTCTTCTTCTTGTTCTGCTTCTTCTTCTTCTTAGTCTTCGTCTTCTTCTTTTTCCTCTTCTTCTTCTTCTTAGATCTGCCATTTTCCTTTGCACTATTTCTCCCAGATACACCAGAATAGTATACCAGTTTCATTTTAGTACAAATGATCGCTCGTCTTGGCTACATTTCAGCAGCCAATTTTCTGTTGCAAAAGACAATACCAGACTTCCTCCTTGTTCGCGCCGTTGTGGACCAGTTCAGCGGCTCCTCGCCACCAGTTAGGACGGAAGCAATCCTCCCCCCCAAACACACACGACCCCCAGGAATTCACGTCCTTCCTGTGCTGACTAGTGGAACCCCTCGACCCTCATTGGCGCAATGGTCAATGCACTCGCCTCGGAGGATTGGAGACTCTGGGTTCGATCGCATAGGCAAAGGGTAGAGAGCGAGGGGGCGCTGTGAGCAGTTTGTTGATTGATGGAAAGATTGGATAGCTAGGATAGTGTGTAGATGGGCACTAATATGTTCTGATGGCCACTGATATGCTCCGATGGGTATTAGCATGTTCTGATAGGCATTGATATGATCTGATGGGTATTGGTATGCTCTGATGGGCACTCATACGTAATCATGGGAAGAATAAATGTTAAAATGACATAATAAGGATGATAATGATAATGATAGTAATGATAACAGTCATGGAGGAACAAGTCAGCAATACAACATGTCCAATCCAGTGAGGAAAACCCACAAAGATTCTGACATTATTATGAGACAACAATAATACGGAAATACTAAGGTTTAGTATAAAGTAGATATCTTGTGAATTAAATAACAAAAAGTATTATAATCAGAGTTGCATGACTGGAATGTAAGTTAATATCTAGTGGTCAGTTAACATCCTTGGTGTCTTGAATAATCAAAGAGATTTTCTCGAAATGGATTGATTTTTCAATGTCTTTTGTAACTCAGACGAAAGAATTAGAAACAAAGAGGACGTATGCAGGATCCAAGAGACACAACACGGATATAGTCTCACGAATGTTTCACAAAATGATGATAAAAAACATCTAAAAATCTTCTCGTCAAGAAATATCGACTTCACACCTCAGGTCGTCAGATAACAAAGCAAATCAGATGACAAAGTACGAAGCAAAAAGAAAAAACTTATGTAAAAACTGCAAATGGTGAGGGAAATGATGATACGACTTGTACTCACATGAAGCTTTTGTACCAAGTGGGAGTGACACACACACATACACACACACACACACACACACACACACACACACACCACACACACACACACACACACACACACACGTCTCTCCCGGAGTCTCGCATTATATCTCTAAATTTCCAATGGCGAGTCATGTGCCAGTCTCACCTGCTTGTGATTACGTCCGGTGGTGAGCCACTATTTCTGGAGACAAAGTGCAAATGTTAGAGTGAAGAAATACAACTCGTCATGGTATATACCATGACAGTTTTAAGATTCAAACAGGATGCGTCTATGTGGACGTGTGTGTGTGTCTGTGTGTGTGTGTGTGGGTGTGTGAGTGGGTGGGGGGGTAAAAGGACTTCATAAATCATCATTAAGATAGTGTGTGTGTTGAACATAACATAGACTGGCGCAGAATACATCCAGTACTTCTCCTCTACTAACTCATAGTCATAGTTCGCTAAGCACAGCATCACTTCTCTACCATCTGATAGCCATTGCGCCAAACATGTCTACATTTCGCCTCGTAATGGACTCCCTCCGAGGTGCTGATTTGTGAATATTTTGACGACGGAGAATGGCGACCACAAGCAATTTGGCGAAGTAGTCCAAAGATTTTCTGACTTTTCTTTTTCTGTTTTTTTTTTTTTTTGTCTCTCGATTGGCGCAGTTAGGAAACAGATGGTGGGTAGTTTGACGTCGTTAAAGTGTGATTTGTTCGTTGGAGTCGAGTGTGCGGGGAAGTCAGGGTTTCGTTTTGTTTGTATGAAGTGAGAGAGAGAGAGAGAGAGAGAGAGAGAGAGAGAGAGAAGCAATCAGTGAGTCGGATGGAAAGGTAAAGAAAGAAACGAAGACACAGGACAGAAAGAGAGTAAAACAGACGTCCAGGAAGGTTGGAGAGAGAGAGAGAGAGAGAGAGAGAGAGAGAGAGAGAGAGAGAGAGAGAGAGAGAGAGAGAGAGAGAGAGAATACGCCTGGATAGACAGACAGACACAGCCACGCAGGTCCCCCTCCACCTCCGTTAAAAGTCCCCATCCCCGCTGCCCCTGTTGGTATGTGTGGGGTGGCTACCCTTCCCCGTGTGTGTGTGTGTGTGTGTGTGTAGATCTATGTCACTGTTCTAGATCCGTCTCCCTCACTCTAGTTCCGTCTCCCTCACTCTAGTTCCGTCTCCCTCACTCTAGATCCGCCTCCCTCAATCAAGTTCCACCTCCCTCACTCTAAATCCGCCTCCCTCAATCTAGTTCCGTCTCCCTCACTCTAGTTCCGTCTCCCTCACTCTAGTTCCGCCTCCCTCACTCTAGTTCCGCTTCCCTCACTCTAGTTCCGTCTCCCTCACTCTAGATCCGCCTCCTTTACTCTAGTTCTTCCTCCCTCACTTTACCCACTTAAATAGCACATCCCTGGAGGGACGCATTGTCATATCATATGTTGCAGAGTGCCCTGTAGCGAAAGCGAGAGAAACACCTTCCCACACACCACATTCTACAACATATGACAAAAACCGAATAAAGCGATGTTGAGTTAGTTTATTTTCTACAAAGCGCAATACAGTATAACGGATTTGCACAGTTTATAAAGTCACGATGATAGTCTGATTGCCAAGCACTAGCAGAGACCATTACACCTTAAATGGTCTCAATAAACAACCTCGTTATGGGTTACCATAACTAGTCCATGAAATAATAGACGCAAATTATCATTTGTCATAACTCTATATTGTTATAAGCGAACATTATGTAACTTTTTTTTTGTACCTCCTGAGTATTGGCCAGAATACAGTTTAACAACGAACAGTTGTACCCTTAAACTATATACATTTTTGTGTATTTGTTCAAACAGATCACAACAGATCACTTCCGTATATAGAGTAGGTAAAATCGTGGAGCCTCCCTTACATAGATGAAACAAAAGAGATCTGACACTGTGATCCCAAGACCCTCCAATCCTCTCTGTCAGCCACTTCGTGAGTCGTTGTTTTTTTTTCTGGTGCGACCATCACCTCCTCCACTACCTCATTCCTAGACACTCGCTGAGGAGATAACATCCAGCAACGAAAGACGCAAGACAGTGTTACTCGTTCACTGACCCCTGTATGCGCTGTCACCCTCCAACACTAACCATGTGATTTCTTTCTACCATTTTCACCACTGCATACTAACTACGTAATATCTACTAAGTGGCAGGATGTATATATATATACTGAATATGTATGTGTGTGTGTGTGTGTGTGTGTGTGTGAGTATGTGTGTGTGTGTGTGTGTGTGTGTGTGTGTGTGTGTGTATGTGTGTGTGTGTGTGTGTGTAAACCGATTCCTAACATGCTGATGAGGAATTTCTACTGCACTAAACGTCGGCCATCACACAGAATAACAGTCACACAAGACAATAGCTACCCCACGCACGCACGCGCGCACACACACACACACACACACACACACACACACACCACACACGCACACACACACACACACACTTATATGCACTTACTATTCTGAGACGCTAACTATAATACACTCAGAAATTCAGTTCATATCACCAGAATCTTTTTCTTGCAGATCATTGCTATCAATTATCCCCTTAAAAAAAATTGTTTTAGCAGCTATTTCGTATAAAAGAAATTATTCGAAACTAGAAACAAATTTCGCTTAACTAAATTAGAATTATCAGGTTTAAGAACTCCAGTAAGAAGGAACCGAAGATATCAGTGACCTTGAGATATCCTGATAATCTGTTCGAGGAAGCACTGAAGATATTTTTGACCTTAATATTTAAGAAAATCTTTAAGTATGATGTGGCTTTGATTTTTAGATCTACTACAGTATAAAGAGAGGCTGGATCTGTCAAAGCTGAGGTGAGAGCCTTGTGTCCGTAGGAAAGGAGGTGATAACCGGTTTTTGATGGCTTCAAAATGGGTAATGTGGTTTCTGTGGTTTGTCGCAACCTTTGAGAACTCTCTCTCTCTCTCTCTCTCTCTCTCTCTCTCTCTCTCTCTCTCTCTCTCTCTCTCTCTCTCTCTCTCTCTCTCTCTGTCCACTGGCTACGATCGAATGACACCTTTTAACCAACAGTAATCGAAAATGAAATGGATTCTGAAAACACTAAGCTCACTGCATCGGATAAAATGTTTCGAGGGCTCATATCGAATATCAGATCTTTGAAAGAAATATTCTTTCCATCTTTACACGGCGAAGTCAGAAATAGAAAAAAATAATTCACAATTCATCATGTTTAACTCCCTCACCGAGTATGAATACTGTTACCCTCAAGCGAATGTTTTGTGTAAGTTCAGACTCTCCGAGATGCGACAGTTCACCATGTTCTAAACGTTTACTATAGTTACCCCTATCACATAGAAATCGGCTCTGAATTTCGTCGACCGAGCGTATGGGTTGCTGGCGCGTCCAGAAACTGGTCTTTGATCCATATATTAGGGTGCCTTGGAGGTCTGTAGAGGTCAGGGATGGTACCTATATGGCCTCATGACCTCTCTCAAGTGAGGGGGAGGTTTAGAGAGCGTCTCTCCCTCTACAGGGCAAACGCAAGTGCGCTCAGCCATAACTGACGCGAGAATAGTAATTTGGACACTTCCAGACGTGTTACTTAGCGCTTCCCTCATTAGAACCGTTGTGATTTTTTGTGCCAGCAAAGTTTAAAGATGTCAGACAGATAAACTAGTCTTTTATGACAATTATGCTTAAGATGATACAGACATGGGATACCTACAGTAACTCTCTTATGATGATACAGACATGGGATGGCTACAGTAACTCTCTTATGATGATACAGACATGGGATGGCTACAGTAACTCTCTTATGAACAAAGTAATACGGATGTAGGGGCAGGTAGGCCTCATTAACTCTGGCTCTGTAACTTCTTTGAAATTGATGTAAGGTAAAGTTGATCATTATTAACTTTCCTGTAACCTCTGTAACTGTGGTGTAGAGGTAGTTTATCGTCGTTAAATCCAGCTCTATAACATGAGTAGCATGAAGTGGCTGAGGTAGGAAACTGGAATCAATTTTAAATTGCTCAACCATTTTTCTGAATAAAGGTTATATCTACCTATTTCTTCCCCTATCTATATTTCTGTCTTTCTCTCTATCCATCTATCTATCTATCTATCTATCTGTCCTTCAAGCTGATGATGAACTGCATCACCCTTGAATATATTATTCAAAATCCAAGTTTTTCGCTGTTCTTAAACACTACAACTTGTAAAGTGAATGTATTTGGCTTAACTTCTGTATAAAGCGGAATATTTTGTGTGTGATATAGCGTCTTGTGGTTTAATCATGAATTCTTTCGTGCCTTGAATGAGCGGAAATCCCAAAGATTAGCGAGTGGAAAGACTAACTATAAAAATGATTTACGAGTGTCAATGTGAGGAAGTTGGTTGGAGCGCTTCACACCTGGGACAAGATACGAGAAACACTTGGCCTCTAGTGCAACCCTGAAGCGACGGGAAGGAGGAGCAAACAGGCAGACAGACAGATAGATAGACAGACAGACAGACATAATGTAGATATCTAACCTCGTTTTCTTTCTATATTTTAGTGAAGATTTAGTTCCAGTACCACGAGCTTTCAAGATCCTCCTTTAAACCAGGTGTATGCAACACTCTACTTCCATTTCATCTTCCCTCTATCTGACCTTCCCTCTATTTGACCTTCCCTCTATCTAACCCTCTCCTCTGCCTGCGTTCTGGCTCCTTCAACCTCGTTTCCTCTCTTAACAACTAATTCCTTCACTTGTTAGGTCATCTTTGCCCAGGGCCATCGCTAATACGGTGTTCGGAAGCACGACCATATCCCGTTACGTCTTACCCTCATATGTATTACACTGGCGGAGAATGCAAGGAAAAACCAGCTGATCCAACACATCTCTCCCCCACCACCCCACTTAAAAAAAAGTAGATCTAACCCAACACAAAACAGCTGATTCACCTCTCCCGAAAGATAATAATGAACAAGGCTGTTATTGAACGTGGTATGTAATCATGGGTCATCGTCCTCGGTCAGCTTGAAGTGGTGTGTATGTGTGTGTGTGTGTGTGTGTGTGTGTGTGTGTGTGTGTGTGTGGAGGTTCCCCCCCTCCCCTTCCCCCATTATATAAAGAAGTGAAGACTCTCACCGTCTTCCTCATGCCTGTCAATAGTCCCGAGGAAAACACAGTTTCCATCCCGACCCTGTCTCGCACAGTTTACGACCAGCCTAAAGCACTTGCTGACACAAACATGCTGATTTATAGCCGGATTTCTATAGTTGTCTATAATCAAGTCTGTGCTACGGGCATAGAAAGTCGTAAAGGAACAGACATAGATTACATAGCAGCTCTGTTAGTGCATGGCGGTCAGTAGGCCCTGGTTACTGAAGTGATGCTACTTGTCTCTGATATCAGACACGTCTGAAGCGAGATGCAGCTGAAAATCCTGAAGCGAGAACGAGGACAGACACTTCTGAACTGAGGAGGGAATTGCACAAACGAGGACGAGCCAGACGAAGAGGCATACCACACATAACACACTTAGTCTGAGAGCATTCGTTATCTGACGTTTATATGTGCAGGTAGATCACGTGTGTGTGTGTGTGTGTGTGTTTGTGTGTGTGTGAAAATTAATAAAGAACGCTTTATTACGGATTGATAACTAGACAGGTATTCATATATATATATATATACATATGATTATATATATATATCATGTAGTCATGCGTCACTTGTGTTCATCTTTGTTCACCTATATCAACTTTCCTCTAACAATGATTTTTAAAACATCTAATTCGCATTTCTGTTTTATCGTATATCTCCCTAAAAATTCAATTAATCGTTGCCATTCTCTCTCTCTCTCTCTCTCTCTCTCTCTCTCTCTCTCTCTCTCTCTCTCTCTCTCTCTCTCTCTCTCTGCTTTATCTCAACTGCCTCTCATCATTTTTCCTACCACTTTGTATTCATCTAATTACTTCATACATTCATGTTCACTTCCATTCCACATATGTCTCAAATTAATACCCCAGTAAGGTCAATGACTCGCGTACCATAAGAACCATCCTTATGGTGTTTTCCCCCGTTATTTAAGCCTTCCTTTGTTTGGCACAAAGTTCCTCTACGTACCAAAAAAAAAAGGTAATCACGAAAAAAATAATCATTTGGATGGCAGGAGAGATGGTGTGTGTGTGTGTGTGGGCCATACATCCTGTAGCGGCATTTGATGAGATGTTGCTGGTTTCATCTTCCACGTACCTCTTTTTACCACGTACATAATGATGCTTGTTTTGCTCTGTGTGTGTGTGTGTGTGTGTGTGTGTGTGTCTATAGGGGGTTAACCTACAGCCTCATGGACACACAACTTGTAATATGATGTTAAATTCAACAAACAAATGATTATCACGTCAGAACTTGTTCCTCATCTTCACTGTCATACACCCCTGTTCACTGCCATACCCTCTTGTTCACTGCCATACCCTCTTGTTCACTGCCATACCCTCTTGTTCACTGCCATACCCTCTTGTTCACTGCCATACACCCTTGTTCACTGCCAGACACCCTTGTTCACTGCCATACACCCGTGTTCACTGCTATACACCCCTGTTCACTACCAGACACCCCTGTTCACTGCCATACACCCCTGTTCACTGCCAGACGCCCTTGTTCACTGCCATACACCCCTGTTCACTGCCATACATCCCTGTTCACTGCCATACGCTTTTGTTCTTCACAGCAGTTATCTTCAACCTCTCTTGAACAAAATTACTGTGATGATCTCATTTCCTATAACCTAACCACTGTACCACCCGTAGTAGACTATGGGAGAACTTCGTCTCATGACCCCCAGTGTGCACCTGTGATTAACTACAGGTGATCATACGAAGAGTTGTAATGATCCTCATCCATCTAAGCCTTGGATACCCCTTAACAATGACCCCACCCCCTCCCCCCCCCCTCCCCTCCTCCCGTCTCTCTCCATCCTTGAGAATATGAGTCTCTCTCTCTCTCTCTCTCTCTCTCTCTCTCTCTCTCTCTCTCTCTCTCTCTCTACGGCAGTGAACTCCTCAGACAGTGAAGTCACTGCACCCTGCAGGAAGATATCGTACGTCAGCCAGCCGCCAGAAACATTACACCTAACGAGCAGTGAACCCTTACGACCCGAGATGTCTCAGTTCCTAGGACAGTGAACCCTCTCCTCTACCAGTGAACCAGGGAAGCGGGGGCGGTGACACTGCTATTCAAAAATTCATAAGATATTCATGAACATTTCGACCAGTGGACATTCCACCCACTGAACATTTTGAACAATGAATAGTAGAAACTGAAACCATTTTGTGAGCATGTTGACTGAAGATTTACGAAGCAGTGAATCTTTACGAGAACCAGTGAATCTTCAGGAGAACCAACCGTCAGGGAAGTAGTGTGTTCATGAACGTTTAGCCTCAAGGTGTTCACCAATGAGGGATCCCTTCACCACACACACACACACACACACACACACACACTTTGCGACTGGCTACAACCTGGAGTTAGCGGGAGAAAGCCTCCGTTATTTCCAGGTCAGGACTTGCAGGGGCTTGTGTGATCACTAGTATGGGAGAGGAGGAGCCCCATCATCAACACTGCGGTCTGGGGTAGGATTATTGATGACCGTAGTGGCCACTGTAAAGGCAGAGACAGAATTAGTTTTATTACTATTCTTTGAACACTCTCTAGCGTTTGTTAGTTTTTTGATGGAATTTGTCAACCAGAACTGAACAGGATGTTCGAAATGAGGTCAGATAGGGTGTTGTGAAGAACAAATGAGGTCAGATAGGGTGTTGTGAAGAAGAAATGAGGTCAGATAGTGTTTTGAAAAGAATATATATTATCCTTACTTTCTTCTTATCGTTCATATCTATATCTACGATTAAGATAATGTCTGCTTCATCATCATATGCGGGTCATGTGTATATTGCACGCATTCCAAATCTTCGTTGATCAAATCGCTCGAAAATCTTTGTAGTTCTTGTAATGTTGACAACATTGTGCCGGACGTGGTGAGTATGCTTGAAGGTGTGGTATGTCCAGGGGTGAAGCTGGGGTGGGTCTCTCTCTCTCTCTCTCTCTCTCTCTCTCTCTCTCTCTCTCTCTCTCTCTCTCTCTCTCTCTCTCTCTCTCTCTCTCAGCTCGCTTTACACAACCTGATCTCCATCGCCTTACGTCCCCGAACTTCCTTCCTTCCATCACCCAACCACCAGCTTTAAACCTTCCAATTTCAGTGGACGGTCGACCAAACGCCATCGCTTCCAGACCGGCTCCCATAAGAGGCCAGCCGGCCCTTAGGGAGGTCCAGATGTAGTGTAATGAACTGGAAGAAACAGGTGATCAAGGCACACACACCCCATCTTCTTTTTTCTCTTCTCCTTCATTAAATGCTTTGGAAAAAAAAAAAGATATATCAAGGTCACACGTGATCTCGAGAGAATTCCAGAGCGGACGTGATGGGTCATCTATGGCTATATAGGTTTCCAGTGCAACCTGAATCCACCTGAAGGGTTAGAATGCGAGTACAGGAAGTGCCAGAAGGCGACTGGAAAAGAAAACACTCGACTTTCTCAGAGTCATGTTGTTGTGGAGGAACGTTTGAAGGCGTTGTGACACGGATCCTCGATGGTTATTAGAGATATAGAACAGCCCAGGATCGACGCCCCAAGATCGACGCCGTAGGATCGACGCCCTAGGACTGACGCCCCAGGATCGACGCCCCAGGATCGACGCCCTGGGACTGACGCCACAGGATCGAAGCCTTAGGACTGACGCCCCAGGATCGACGCCCTAGGACTGACGCCTCAGGATCAACGCCCCAGGATCGACGCCCCAGGATCGACGCCCTAGGATCGACGCCCTAGGATCGACGCCCTTGGATCGACGCCCCAGGGTCAACGATCTAGGATCGACGCCCCAGGATCGACGTCCTCATGATCGTATCAAAAATCATAAAACCCTGAAACTCTCTCTTAAGAACAAGTTTCTCAAGAGGAAAAGAACTATTGAAGTAATCATTTTCATTTCATCTATTCTGCTAGATGAACAATGTATGAGAAGAGACAATGTCTGAGCCAAAACCAAGGACGATAATCAGACGAAATCACAGTAGAAAGATGGATAAGGAAGGCAAGAGGATTACGTGAAACTCCCCAACAGCAGCCAACCTCGTTCCAAAACATATTACATATGGACGAAGTGAAATGATCCATCAAGTGAGCGAAAAATTCTGAACGTAATGAACTCCTAACTTTTATGAGCTTTTGCTGCTTCGTTTGCAAGACTTGCTGTACTTTGTTTGCAAGTCTTACATAACCATTTTGTTTGTATCCTGGAGGAGAATCTTTCTCTACTCTCCCTCTATTCCCTCCTCCTCTACTCGCCCCTATAATCTCCCACCTCCCCACTAATCCAGTGTCCCCCACCCAGGTTAAGCCACCTCACCCCCATAACCCATACCCGTGTCCGCCTCACTTCAATTTCCTACCCTGCATGGGGCCCACACGAACAACTCTTTCTCTTCAACTTACATTGGAAAGTAAGTTCTCTCTCTCTCTCTCCTCTCTCTCTCTCTCTCTCAACGACTATGAAGTCTCCACGTCTCTAGGGAACCCTAGCCAGAGCAATGAGTCCTCTGTTGTTTGGCTACGACACAAAAATGCCATCCGACAGGTGTATTAGCTGTCTTGTTGTCCCTCCGTCTGTACCCAAATGATGTCCGACCGAGCGTGAACACATTCTACGCATGAAGTCACCAGCGACCAGTTTTTCTTGAAGATTCATCACGGTGCAACGAATAGAGAACAATAGGGTCCGTTTATCTCCTGTGTGTCGTAGAAGGCGACGAAGAGGGACGTGAGTGAAAAAGGCGACGCTAGAGATCCTCCCCTTCTTATCAACACTTCCTAAATTTAGAAGATGAAAGGATCAATTCCTCGAAAGCTATGTCATCTCTTCCTTGCGTTACCTCGCTAATTCAAGATATTAGAAAGGACCTATTCAAGGTGATATTATAAAGAAGCGAAACCTTAGAATAGCAATAGTGATTTTCATGCAACGATATTTTCAGAATACACCTCGCCATCAAGGAAAGTCATTCACCGTATCATTATTGATAGCAATGTACTTTTGAGTTACATGAACCAGGTGGAGGAACCTGTTCTGATGGTCGTTTTTCCCCAAGACTCCGGTCGGGGTGAGGTCCTCGCCACCACCCGAAGGGGCACGTCCCATCAGACTCCAACGCACTTGAGGTTCCGAGATCCCCAGGTTGCTTTCTACTCCAGCAGGAGGTCCCCAGGTCTATGTCTACCCCAGCAGGAGGTCCCCAGGTCGGTGTCTACCCCAGCAGGAGGTCCCTAGGTCTGTGTCTACCCCGGCAGGAGGTTCCTAGGTCTGTGTCTACCCCAGCAGATCTCCAGGTCTGTGTCTACCCCACCAGGAAATCCCAAGGACTGTGTCTACCCCAGCAAGAGGTCCCAGGTCGTTTCTACCCCAGCAGAAGGTCCCCAGGCATGTGTCTACCCCACCAGGAAATCCCCAGGACTGTGTCTACCCCAGCAAGAGGTCCCCAGGTCGTTTCCACCCCAGCAGAAGGTCCCCATGCATGTGTCTACCCCAGCAGGAATTCCCCAGGTGTGTGTCTAGCCCAGCAGGAGGTCCCCAGGCCTGTAACTACCCCAGAAGGAGGTCCCTAGGTCTGTCAACCCCAGAGAAAGATCCCCAGGTCTGTAACTACCCCAGAAAGAGGTTCCTCAGGTCTGTAAACCCCACAAAGAGGTCCCCAGGCCTGTTCTTCCCGGAAAGGAGGTCACCCATGTGTCGGGTGTCTGTGGTGCTGGTGCTGGTGGTAGTGGTGTCAGATGTGGCAGTGTCAGTTGTCAGCTCCGGTGATGGCAGTCATTACAGGTGGGCGGAGCTTCCAGGATAGCAGTGGGTGGGGCTTCCAGGGCAGTAGTAGGCGGGGCTTGCAAGGCAGCAGGGGGAGGGGTTATTTAGGCAGCAGTGGGAGGGACTTGTGGATGGTGGTGGATCTTGTGGACGGTGGTGGATCTTGTGGACGGTGGTGGATCTTGTGGATGTTAGTGGATACTGTCCAAGACCCAAAGACTTGTTTCCCGCCACCAGGGACGTTGTGGATGTTGTCGGTTGAGGTGGATATTGTCACGTCTGATGGATATTATGGATGGTTGTGCATATCGTGAAGTAAGTCTGGGGGTCAGCACGTGTTCCTGTTGGATTTCCAGCCTTAAGGACTTGCAGTACTGTTGGTTAGCATGCCATGTTTGGGGAGGGCTTGTATATATATATATATATATATATATATATATATATATATATATATAATGGGTAGAGCTAAAAGTACAGCTCGTCTATGATTGGCTGTCGGAAGGAAGTCTGTGATTGGTTGAAAATCAGGTCTGAAGTTCACCCGTTAGCTACGGTTTCTGTTGCCTTCGCGTAATTTCGCGAGAAATCATCATATCTGTTCACTTGCGGAACAAAAGTGCAATTTAGCGATAACTGAAGCAGCAGCTCTGGTAATGCAGTGTAAAGTTAGTGTAAATATCTGGTAAAGATGATGCAAAAAGATGTGAACAGAATCGCTTCCATGTCTTTAAGTGAAATTACGAAAACGCCAAAGATAGGTGGGATGTAGAGAAGATCTGTGAATATCATTTCGGACAGACCCTTACATTAGTCGTGAGGGGGAGCCAGACCCCCTCCGGTAATAGAGGTGGAGTGGTGGAGAATGATCAAGGAAGATGTGAAGGCCAGGCAGGCGGCGGATATGGTGGAATACTGTGGATATGGTCGAGCGTGAGGCGGAGGGAAGATGGATATGGTTAGTGAAGTAGATATTGTCTGAAGCTAGCGAGGTGTCGGCGGCTCCTGGCTGATATGGTGGACGATTGTGGATATGGTCGAGCGTATGGCGGTGGGAGGGTGGATATGGTCGAGAGTGTGGCGGTGGGAGGGTGGACATGGTCTGTGAAGTAGATATTATCAGAGGTTCACAACGTGGAGGTGGTGGATCTTGATAGATATTGTGGACGACTGTGGATATTGTTATCCAACAGAGAGATTCTTGATGGCTGGTTCCAGGTGGATATGATCTAAAATACCGGTTCGAACTTGAGACAGCAAGTGGATATGGTTGAAGGTTGTGGATATTGGAGAGGTCTTAGTCGACAGCGACAAAAACATCGCTTTTGTGTTCCCTTCCAGATCTACGTCTTTTTAGAAAGGTTTGGCATGTGTGTACTTCAGAGGAGGTGGGAGGACCTGTCAGATAAGACTCACACCATTTTCAGGAGTGGTTCGTAGTTACTCGTTATGTTTAGATAGGTCTAACTAGAGACCCGATATACTTTAACAAATTCTAAATTGGACTTCAGAGAATATAGATACATTTAGAAATGTCAGATGTTTTTAGATGTGATCTCTAGCATGTATAAGGATGTAGAAATGTGTTGAATTTTGTATGTGTTAGTTGGGATTTGCGTCTTTGTGGTGGTTTACTCATTTTTGTGTGCGTATTTGTGTATGTATGCGATTGTGAGTGCATACATTTATTCTGGTGTTGACGTTCTTACGTTTGTATGCACGCGTGCGCATTCGCACGTGCCTGTGTGCACGTACAGACTCTGAGACACAGCACGTATCGCCAGGCAATCGTCTTATACTTTCTCAGTTGATGAAACAGCAGGCAATCGGGTGTCCCCCCCCCCCCTTCCTTCCAGCCCGGCAGTTCTACATTCCACTGCTTTCACCTTTCTAGTGGGTCATCCTCAGCCCACTGTCCATCCACCACTGACGTCATTAACCTACAAAAACGAGACATATGCTTCCGCGAACTTCCCAAGTGGGGTCGGTTACTGTCTACATGGCCAGTGGGGAGTAAGCAGACGTGGAGGGACGGAGGGAGGTCGGGATGGGAGTGATTGGTCGGGAATCAAGTAAGGGGGAGGTGTGTCGGGGAGGGGAGAACTGGAGGAAGGGGCGGAGCCACTGAGCAGCAAGCAGAGGGGCGAGCGGGTGGCTGGCGAGGCTTGGCACAGTCTTCGACGGGGCCGACTCTGTCTTCGACGGGGCCACCAGGTCGTCGGCTTTGGTTCACATACTCGTCTGGGTTGCATCTGATCCACGACGTGGGATATTATCAGCTGCACGCATCCACAGGGACGAGGCTGCATATGGTCGAAGCTGCTGGGTATTGTCAGCTGCGCCCACCGCGCCAGGACGAGGCTGCATATGGTCGAAGCTGCTGGGTATTGTCAGCTGCACGCACCGCGCCAGGACGAGGCTGCATATGGTTGCAGTTGCAGGGTATTGTCAGCGTCTTTGGCGGCTCCCCTGAGCGATCAGTAGTGCATACTGTGGCGGATGGAGGATATGATCGAAGCTGTGGTGTGTGTGTGTGCTGCTTCGCCTTCTTGGCGGTGTTGGAGGATGTTGTCGGGAGAGAAGAAGAGCCTCTCCGCCATGGACCAGTGCTGCATATTGTTGGTGATGAGGGATATTGTGGCTGACGAGGGATGTTGTGGCTGACGAGGGATCTTGTGGGTGATGAGGGATATTGTGGCTGACGAGGGATCTTGTGGGTGATGAGGGATATTGTGGCTGACGAGGGATCTTGTGGGTGATGAGGGATATTGTGGCTGACGAGGGATCTTGTGGGTGATGAGGGATATTGTGGCTGACGAGGGATCTTGTGGGTGATGGGGGATATTGTGGCTGACGAGGGATATTATCGAAGTCGTTTCCGTCTCCTGTTGGTGAGTGTTGTCGATGATGAGGGATATAGTCAGGCGCCGAGTGTCGGGTGTTTGCTGAGCACTGTGGCAGCTGTGAGGGATCAGGTCTATATTGTGCGCAGGTGAGGGGAGACCTGCTCACCTGCAGTGAAGTTAGTTGTTGATGATAATGAGGATCTTGCTTCACTTGTGGCGACTTAATGATCAACTAATCGGCTGAAAATGATCGTTCAGTGTCTTCATGAATGAGTCTATCAGTCATCATGGCATGAGCCTAGCGTCTTGGCATTCATGGCAACAGTAGGCAATTCAATCCAGTCTTTAATGCAAATTGCTCGTTCTCTTCACTAGTGTGACGCCTTTTACCTCAGAGCTGTAGCCCATTGCTTGCAGGTACAGGAACTCTTGTTGACCTCAAACGATGTGTCTAGATAAATGCTTTTAATGTTTGTTTTATCACAGAAACTTCTTTTGAATCACCCTTATGGCATTGCGGCCAGTGGCGGCGTGGGCGATGCACACTGTAGTAGGTGATGGCAGATGTTGTGCACATGATCTCACCCGTCGACGGATCTTGTCAGGGTTGGAGCATATTGTCGCGAGTCCAGCGCCTCTCTTCAGTCTTAGATATTGTGGCTGGTGTGGGATGGTATCCACGCTGTGTCGCCCGGGATATTGTCAGCATTGAGGCATATCGTCCAATGTGAGGCACATCCGCTGGGGGAGGAGGAACTGCATGTACTCCCGGGGTGGAGGAACTGCTGGAGGATGGGTAGCTCCTCCCCTGCAGTTTCCAGCAGTTGTGACGTTGGATCCTCTCGGTGTTTCTTGAGTTAACTGTTCATATTCTGACACAGTCTCACGCCTAACGGTACAGAATCATAGTGTCTGAAGCTGATAAAAGTGTGCAGTTTGGGGTAAGAGCACACATCATAGAACAGTTAGGGCAGTAGACTGACAAGATAAGGTTTGATGATGATGGCCCACTTGAAATTAGGTCAAGATGGCTGTTGTACCGAGTATGGCCATCAATTTGAGGAACATCAATCCAAACTGAGAAAAGTAACTCTGAAATCGCATACCTTGGAAGTTATAACATCACCTACGATATGGTTGCAACATCTAAGATGTTGAATGATAGCAACATCATGTTTATTTAGAGTCATCTGAACGTGGTGTCTGTATACAAGATGGCCTCCTGGGGTTGCATAAAGTCACAGACCACAATCATTCGTTTAGCTTCTAGAGCCGCTAGGATATAAGTTAGGTCTGATGTTACATGAAGCAGACTTGCGCACTTTGTGAACTTATATAGCGCTCTCTGGAGGTTCTGTAGATCGTTTTGATTTCACAAGGTAAGATTAGCACGGGCTAAAAAATGTCGACGTATTTACGATGGCGGAATCGTTTTCATCCGTCTCATCGAAGAAGGTGACATTCCATTCACCACCAGTGTTGGTCCTTCTGCACGTCCCTTGTCGACGTGGCGTCCGGATCTCCAAAGCTCCTGACGGAGGTGTACATACCTCTGGGAGGGTGGTCAGCCGCGGGCCGGTCTTCAGTGTGTCCATTCGTCCGGCACAGGAGCGGTCGACAACCCCAACTCGCGTTGTGATCTGCTTCCGAGGATGGGGTCCACTTCGACGCGTCCTCTACATACATAGACGTGAGCGAGAAATGGTACGGTATGTAGAGGGAGCCAAGAGGAGAGAGACAGAGTCTGGTGATCGCGTGTGGGCCTTACGAGCGTAGTGTTATGGTTCGCTGGTTCTGTAATTGGATCTAGATCCGGTTTGTGTAGCCCCGTAAGTCCGTCGTCTGGTTATGAATGGCATTGTTGTACGGTACACAACATGGCCTACCATCGCCATACCTCTCGTGTCTTCCTCGTTTCGCATGACCGAGAATGGTCGTCTTGATCTCCAGGTGTTTTCGTCCTCCTCTTTCTCTCTATTCTTCTGCCTCGCCTCATTCCAGACTCCCTCCTGTGTTCTGCCTCTCTCTAAACCCGACCCTCCGTTCAAGAATCAAGAGCGGTGGTATTCATAGCTTCACCTCCAGCCACTTGCACCTGACTCCCATTATCTCTGCCGCCAGCGCACTGTCGATGCAGTGAACGCTAATCTTATGCTGACCTTGATGTCTCCCAGGAATCTAAATGCGCAGTGTGGCTCGCTTGGGCAGAGCGACCATGAGGAAGAAGCAAAACTTCCTTGAAAATCGTACAACTGATGTTTTACTGATTTGTTCTTCATTCGCTACGGCCTTCCTCTCCTCGTCTTCCTGTAACTTCACTCCACTGAATTTCATCTCTGCATGACTGATGTCATGTTGCATTCCTCTCTCTATCTGAGGGATGTCTGGTGATCATCTCTCCGCGCTTCACAAGAGGAGCTGTGTCATCAACGTTCGGTGGGGAGGTACTTCAGTATCTGGACTCGTCCCACCCTCCTCGTCCCACCTTGATATCCAGGAGCAACATCTCCTCTTCAGGAATCAGCTGGATGAAGGAAATAAGCTGGATCAACTGACATTTATGACAGGTTTTGTTCGTCAACACTTTCTCTCCATCACCATAACACTGGCCTCTCATCCTCCTGTGTGAACCCCCAGTAGTAAACTGTTACCTAGACCACCTCGCTTGAGCCTCGGGTCTATGTGGTCCGTAATGTATGTAACTAACGTATGTG
This sequence comes from Panulirus ornatus, assembly GCF_036320965.1. Lineage (NCBI taxonomy): Eukaryota > Metazoa > Arthropoda > Malacostraca > Decapoda > Palinuridae > Panulirus > Panulirus ornatus. The sequence goes on along the minus strand of NC_092272.1, from coordinate 5,540,959 downwards.
TCTCTGATCCCTCCCACCACCACAGACAGCCTCGTTAAGACCCATTAGTCTGCTGTTGTCTGAGTCCTTTCGTAGTATCATTCAACAACCAACACACAATCTTACACTTTATCAATGTTCTCTCCAGTGATCTGTCACGATGCTGATTATTATAAATAAGTACACTTTGCATAGACAATGAATTGGTAAAAAGTTTTTTCAAATTGAAAATGGATTGAATGAAAAGACGAGAGAAACTTCTGCGTCCATCGTTGGTCACGTTCGCTGTCTAACAGTGATGTGAAGATAAAAAGAATTATATCTATTATTTTGGTGGCCATCCTGAATTTCGTAGATATTTCTATTAAAAAAATGAACGATAACTTTGCAAATTATTGTTCAGCCAAGCTTTGTGTGTGTTTTAACCTCAGATTGCAAACGAATTTACTTATATACTGAATTTCATATATACTTGGAGGCCCCTGCGAGAGCATGGCGTGTTCTCTCTCTCCTTGTTCGCTGGCTGGAGGGTACAGTCGACCCATGTCCCTGGCGACGCACCTCACCAGCGATGAAGACCATCATTAGATGTTTTGTATGAGCGTCGAGCCACTGTGCTACATCACGACCAGACACACTTAAGGGAGGATTCCTTCGACCACTCGCCTCTCAAGAGGTATTGGAGTCATTGTTACGTCCTTCTCGTCTGTCACTTGTTGTTCTGTGGCCGACAATAAGACACGTAACCACATGTTTGTTCGCCATTGTGAACAAGATTTATACACACAGCTCCTGGGCAGAGATGGCTCAGCTATGTACCAAAGGACGCGACAGCAGCTGATGCTCTCGCTGAGGCAAACCTGAAGCAAATGATTTTCTAAACCTTCATTAAAAGAGATAGAAAACGAGGAATAGTACTACAGGCTGATGGTTCTCCTGCTGTGTTACTGGTCCTCCAGCTGTGTTAACACTCTACTGTGTCAGTAGTTCATCTGCTGTGTTAATGGTTCTCCTGCTGTGTTAATGGTTCTCCTGCTGTGGAAAGACTCGATCAAGACTTTGACGAATGATAATGAACCCAAAATAATCGACTTCTTCCATCACTTTATTTTGCACTTGACCAACACAGTCCGCTGACCTCAGGGGTCAAGAGGGAGTTATGCCACCAGCAAGACATTACACCAACGTCTTTCCCTTCAAGTAAACGAATAATCACTTCAACCATCCTGACCTCTGACCGTCACGACCATCCTGACCTCTGACCGTCACGACCATCCTGACCTCTGACCGTCACGAACACACTCGTGGGACGGCATTCCACGGCGAGGGAAGCCATTGCTTCTTGCCCAAGGACCAGTCGTGTGGGACTGGCACACAGCAGAACAGCAGTAATAAAGCCTATACAGGAACGACGCGTTCTCCTGCACGTCCCCAGCTGTGCTGTGAGGTCATGACACAGTACAGTGTCTTTGTGAGACCCTAACTTGACTGTAGAGAAGAGGGTATGAGTTTATTTCGTGTGTTCTTGGCTCATTCATGGTTTGAGTTTGGAGATGTATCAGGTTGTGGTCGTAGGTTCTTGCCAGACAAATGAGCATCGCGAGCGGTTGTACGTGGGATTCAGATCTCATTGGCAACTCTCTTTAATGAGACTGGGATCCTTAAGCGTCGATGCTTCGAATATGCTTTTGTTTTTAGTACTTTTGGGGGAGAGTTTTTGAAAGCCTTTGGTTTATAGAGCTATGTTCTGCTCAGCTGCTGCTGTTCAAGGTGTAGCAGAAATTATAATAAAGAAAAATGAAAAAAGTTTCTCTTTATTTCTTGCACTTGACCGCTAACTATTGATGCCAACCTCATCCACCAACCTCCACCCTCTGCCATACAACCCCCGCACCCCCATAACCTCACATCACCATGTCCACTACTCTCCACAGAACCTCAGCCTCTGTTCCCAACCCCCCATCAGTACTAAGTTGATAACCCCTTCCAATATTACCGACCAGTTGTCGGCAACACTTGTCATCAACCTCCAACCCCTCCCAGGCTCACCACCACCCCAGGCCAACCCACACCTCGCCGACACACGCTAACGACGGGTTAAGCTTGGCTGATAACCAGGAAATACCTCAACCACGAACACCTCACCGAACAGAACCAGTTCTGCCCTGAACTTTCACGGGGTTTTTTTCCTTGTCTATTTATATACCGTTGGTGTATATATATACATCTTCCGGTGGTGTGTGTATCATTGCCACTAGTTATGTTCTTCTTATGAGAGACGACTGAGTACATCGGCAGATGTGACCGTGAATGCTACATTGTGTCATCCGGTTTTAAAGTGAAGGAATCCTGAAACTTAACAAGCAAGCAAGAAGACGTTTCCCTCCCATAGAGAGGGTGGAAACTCTCTCTCTCTCTCTCTCTCTCTCTCTCTCTCTCTCTCTCTCTCTCTCTCTCTCTCTCTCTCTCTCTCTCTCTCTGGTGACCGATAATGACCAACGTCTGGCCATTATCATCGTCCTGTTGTTGCCCACGTTGAGACATGTGCTATCCTGCGATAGATATCTCCTGCAGTTGTCTACCGTAGTCTGTGTCATTTCGGTCGACGAGCCATACTGAAGGCGCAGGAAAGAGAGAGAGAGAGAGAGAGAGAGAGAGAGAGAGAGAGAGAGAGAGAGAGAGAGAGAGAGAGTCAGGTACGGGATGTGGGTGGCTGAAATTGATGTTAATTACACGAAAGTTCCGACACCGTAGGACCTTACCCGGGAAAGATCACCCCAGACCACAGGTCCATCACCCTCAGGTGGTGTGGAGCACAAGGGGTGAGTGCCACGCTCATCATACGTCCTGGTTGCCTGGTACATCTGAGGTGCAATGAGAAACGTGTCAGAGAAGCGTAGGAGCGCCTCCGTAGATATCCTCGGCGTATCTAGTTCTCTATAGAGACGCACACGTCCTCGGGAGATACACATTATCGACGCACATCCAACGAGAGCCACTCAGTCGCCATACCTCGGGTCGTCTAAGACTCTACATGCTACAGGGGATAATGATGAGAAGCCTCGGTGGCTGAGGAAGAGTGTGTTGTCAGGTGGTGGCTGGTCTGTTGCCAGGCCAAGGTGGTGGCAGGTCTCTTGTTAATCCTGTCATGTATAAAGATAACTCGAGAGATGTTAAATGATGGTTAATGTTAATGTTAAGAGCGGATATCTCAGGACCAGGTGTGCATACCTCAGAGCCAGGTGTTGACACGTACGAAAAGTCCACCTGAGTTGGAGAGAGAGTCTCTCTCTCTCTCTCTCTCTCTCTCTCTCTCTCTCTCTCTCTCATCATCACAGAGGTCAGGGAACCGGTCCTGCCCGAGGGTGTTGTGAGCGCTCCCTTATCTCAAATACTTGAGGCCTCACGTCCTTGACTAAGGATCAAGTTACCGCTACTGTATCTTGGACCCACGACCCACTCGCCCTCCACGAAGCATGGTAGTATAGCACTGTTTTCCCCCCGTCCCGTGAGCCAGTGGATTACTGTATCATTATGACGTTAGGGTGATCACCCGCTGATCTAGACTGATATTGGCAGACATAATGGCTACCTCGTTCACTCACCTCCTCTGTTGTCTCGACGTAATCTTTGCTAAGGAGAACAATGGGAGGACCGGAAGCCTCTGGGGTACAGGATGGTGGAACGAGGACGCGCTGTGGCTCTGGCTGTTGGAAGATAGGCCTCTGCCACAACGCGCTGCCCCTACGTACGTCGCCATACTTGATAGACCAAAAGAACCACATTACACACTCCAGGTTGTATGTTGCCTTAAAGTCTTTTGTTGTTGTTGTTCTCTCTCTCTCTCTCTCTCTCTCTCTCTCTCTCTCTCTCTCTCTCTCTCTCTCTCTCTCTCTCTCTCTCTCTGGCGTGGAGTCGTGTCTGTCACCCATTCTGCTCAACCCCAGCCTGTATTGACTGCCTCCAGCACAGACAAACATGGATCAGATCTAAATAGAACTATTGAAGGTATTAGATACATTAGACAACATGACTAACGAAAATGACATGTCTTTAGAGAGAGATTCAATGGCCAGAAATAATGGTACTAGTGTGATCAGAAACATAACTCGGACAAGAATCTTTCGGTTGCAAGATGGTAAAATGATATGAGAGATGAGTGCCAGATGTACGTGGTGGCTGTCATGACCTATCATTCCTTTAAAACAAGGTTAGACAGAATGATGTCTATCATCACTGGATGATCAGTCTTCAAGTACTGTCATTTATCCTTATTTCATTTCCTTATATAAGTCTGGCCCCCAATCGCAGCTGTAGTTAGATTGATTAGAAACTTTATTTTTCCCCCAATCATACTTTCCTACGAAATATCCATGGCAGTATACCTTCCCACATACGACATTATGTTTTTCTCTGTCTTTTCCCCATGCTGATAGTTGAGCCGGAGGGAGAGGTGGGTGGGGATACCTTCTCCTTTAACTATTGTTTGTCTACCACAAGTTCAGGTCAGGTCAGGAGAGAACCCCCGTCATTGACCATTAGGTTCCCTGTGACTTGTCTACCATCACCACAACAACCACCACCATCACCCCTCTAGCACCATCACCACAATACCGCCACCACTGTGCCACCCATTTCCCCATGGCTAATGTGTGGTCATCTCCTTTGACCAACATTGTCCTCGCCTCAGGCTTAGGCCGGACCTGTCCACCACGATCATATATCATCAACCCTGCTCAACCCTCCCGCTGGGGGAGATGTACATAATGCCCCATACACGCCACCTCCTGCTGGGGGAGATATAGATCTGACGTTCTCCTCCCTCAGGCCACCATACCAGCCTATTCGTTACCTTTTCTACAGGAAGAAGACTCGTTGCAATCTCCAGACGTCCTGTCTCCCTACTCAGGGAACTGCTTTTCCCTTTCTTCCGCCGTTGGTACATTGTTGTGCCATTGACCCTATGGATAACGAGGTACAGAGTACACAAACCCGTGCTACTCATTATGTACTCATGTTTCCCAATGACCTCCCCTGCTATGTGGATCACGTTGTTTCTCCTCATTCCTGGCGTCTGATGAATGAGCGTTCCTTTACAGAAAGTGGTGGTCGCTGGTGAGATTATGCGCCACACCTGCTCTCACACACACGGAAACACATGGAACAGAAAGACTGGGGACGTGGTTAAAGTTAGACAGCACTTCAGAAGTTATATGACAATGGAGAATGTACAAGAGATGGGGCGCCCCCACCAGTGCCAGACTCCCTCCACGTACAGTTCAAGTAGACAGTTACACACACTGTGACTATGGATCAGTATGGCCCCGCTTGGGTTCGTATCCTCGAAGCGTCAGTCGGTCCACAGGCAATCCCAAGTATTCATCCATAACTCTCGGCTATTCGTTGAAATGGTACCTGGCTTAGGCTGGGATCTGTGTGTACGTATAAAGGAGTAAAGGCATGGTACATCTACCCAAGGTGAAAAGACGGGGCAACATGAGTGGAAGACTCTCTCTCTCTCTCTCTCTCTCTCTCTCTCTCTCTCTCTCTCTCTCTCTCTCTCTCTCTCTCTCTCTCTCTCTCTCTCTCTCTCTCCGTAACGCATAACTGGTTATCAACGGAGCAGCTCTGAACTCCACAGACAGTGCAGGGGACAGCCACAGAAACACAGACATGCGGTTCCGTAGGAGGCTCACAGACGTCTGTGTCACGCCATAGATTCCCAGGCTGACACACACACACACACACACACACACACACACACACACACACACACACACTAGCTTCAAGACAAGATCAATCATACAATTATACTCTACAATTATACTCAATTATACCCAGGATGTGATGTCTTAAGTTCGCACCACACAGGATGTGATGTCTTAAGTTCGCACCACACAGGATGTGATGTCTTAAGTTCGCACCACACAGAATGTGATGTCTTAAGTTCGCACCACACAGGATGTGATGTCTTAAGTTCGCACCACACAGGATGTGATGTCTTAAGTTCGCACCACACAGGATGTGATGTCTTAAGTTCGCACCACACAGGATGTGATGTCTTAAGTTCGCACCACACAGGATGTGATGTCTTAAGTTCGCACCACACAGGATGTGATGTCTTAAGTTCGCACCACACAGGATGTGATGTCTTAAACCCTTCACCAAAAGCTTTCTTTTATTGTAAGCTTACAATTTGACTCTCTTTTTTATTCTTTTATTCCCCTGTTGTGAACCTCTCTCAACTCTATATCATTTAAGTAAGATGTCTATACCTTTGCTCATCACTTCCCTGCTACTGATTGTAGCGCATAGCCATGGGAGTTGCCGGGATCCCCCCCTCATGAAATGGGTCGTAGAGGGTTATGAATTAGTAAATTAAACCTTGTACGAGCGGGTTCATGTAAAGCAGGAGCGACGTGGCTCAAACCTCGGTCTGTGCGAGGTCCAGCCAGCGAATACCTCTGCCTGAGGCGTCCACTGGCCATTCAACCCAGTGTCTGGATGTGAAACCAGTTTTATGGAGTACTCGTGCGGACCATAACCACACCTGCAGCTGTATGGAGCTCATTCTTAGATGCGTTCCAATGGTTTATAGACAACACGTATGCAAATACAGCTGTATATGTACTTACACCTGCATATATATATATATATATATATATATATACCTACACTCACACATCCACCTACGAGAGCTGTAGAAAGAAAATGCGTGAGTGAGGCTAGACGTAAGAAGTAAATACCAGAACGTGTACAAAAACAGGTTGAGGGAAGGATGTGGTTGTCTGGTACTGAAGTATGATTCCATTCACAATTGGAACCAGACATGTATTCTCCAGTCTCTTGAGTCATGAGAGCATTATGTTGAGACTAATCACCTTCACCAATCCGTCTACGAAAACCATACAACACTTCAGTAATAGATAGAATCAAGAGAAATTCAACTCGAGCGACAGGTATAATCTTTCTCCCAGGATGCGTCTGGCCACGACGTGTTTTTTGTCTCTGTTTTATGCACCCGACTCAACCTCCTGCTTACAAAACAGGATCGAGAATACTCAGTGGTAAACAGGGACGAGAATACTCAGTGGTAAACAGGGACGAGAATACTCAGTGGTAAACAGGGACGAGAATACTCAGTGGTAAACAGGGACGAGAATACTCAGTGGTAAACAGGGACGAGAATACTTAGTGGTAAACAGGGACGAGAATACTCAGTGGTAAACAGGGACGAGAATACTTAGTGGTAAACAGGGACGAGAATACTCAGTGGTAAACAGGGACGAGAATACTCAGTGGTAAACAGGGACGAGAATACTCAGTGGTAAACAGGGACGAGAATACTCAGGTGGTATTTTGAGAGCCATGAGATGAGGAGGTACTGGATTGAATCATGGGTAGAAGGCTTGTTAATACGTCATGATGCTCGGTCATGCAAGGCATAACGATCAGCGATGCTTCACGGGGTCGATCATGCATGGTAGGGGGCCACCACCTGCATGATGTTGACAACACTGTCAGCAGTATTTTTGTTGTAGCTGGTAACACTGTAATCGTCTCGTAAAGATGTGTTAAAGTATATATATATATATATATATATATATATATATATATATATATATATATATATATATATATATATATATATATATATACTCGTATAAGCAGAGTGATTTGTCATATATGATAAGAACTCCATTTACATGCGTCGATGATGAGTGACATGAAGTAGATGATTGCTATAAATGCCAAAGTTTGAGATATATGATGAAAATAGCCCGAACGTATGAAGAGAGATACTTTGTGGGTTCCTTACTACAACATGCATCCTCCTTGTGGAGGTTGTGAGCTAACAAACTCATGTTTCCTCGACGTCCATCATCCACAACATTGTCTCATATGTTCAGAGGAGTAATGACGTGTTGGAGATGATGTGCACAAAGACGACACAATATACACTAGTGTCCAATGGGTCTGGTGTTGTCTCTGCACCATATCCTACACCAGCCGAACCTCCCCGAGATCACGACACATTTAACAACATAAGGTCAAGTCTTCCCTCTATGTATACATACCAAGGTCTGAACCGACCCTCAACCAGATCGTAATTCTGAGAACTTTGATCCTTTAATACCGACTTGAGTTGGTATTATGTTATATGTTTATAAGATCTTAGTCCATTTTCCATTTAGTCATTGTTTCTGAATCCTTTGAGTGATATATTTTAAAAGGCTTTGGAGGATTGGAGTGTAAACTCTTGCTTATGCCACTGTTGGTGGGACCTCTCTAAGCAGCCAATGAGGTGCCACCATTACGATGAACATCCTCCCACTAACAGACACAAACCAATCGTAAGCCTGGAATACTGTCAACAATATTCTAAACTCCAATCCTGCATGTGCCCTGTACTGACGTCATAGCTGTTGGTTGTTGATTGGTTGGCACCGTCTCGCATAGAATTTCAGATGAGTCATTGTGAAATCAGAATTCCTAAAATAACGTCCAAATGTAGCTATTCTAGAGCGTATAGGGCAGAACGCGTCCAACGATAAGAAATTACAATTCCATACGATATTTCTCTTTTAAACCCCAAACAAAGCAAACATTACATACATGTTCCTGGGTCAAAAATGGTTCTTTGCAGTCACAACAAATTTGATGGGTTGATCTTCGTCTGTGATCAATATCATGCATCCTCTTGTACAGATTTCCTTGATCATTTGATTAATAAATTGTGTGAATGTGTCTTATCACTTGCAAAGGCTGGATATGTAGGGGTAAAGATCATAGTTAGGATGTATTATGCATTGGGTGTAGGGGTTTTACATGTGTAAGGAAGTAAGGGTTTAGAGTGAGAAAGGTGAGGTGTGGCAGGCACACATATAAAAAAATATAGAAAACGGGCTGTTGACCTACACCGACCGGAAGGAATACCAGGCCACCGAAACATATAGAAAACGGCCGGTCAGCCAGGCAGATGACCCCAGTTGGGTGGGCGGTGGGCGGCCCCACCACAGGTTACTCTCAGCAAGACTAGCTATGTCTGGCTCTCTGTAACACAATCATGTAGCATACAGTCTGATTGTATATATATATATATATATATATATATATATATATATATATATATATATATATGGTGGTGTAATGAAGACACAATGGGTGACCTGGGTTGAAGGTTGTCCGAAGATGATAGTATATAGTCATACTTACAGTGAGACTGAACAGCTTAAGCTGAACTATGTGTGTGTGTGTGTGTGTGTGTATGTACGTACATAAGAGCAGGGACGTAGTACATGCATACAACGTCAAGAGACGGGACAACGCAAGTGTACAACTCTCTCTCTCTCCGTGTAACATGCAAACGATAATCACAAATATTTATCACAGACACACATGATTACAACCTTACAAGATGTAAATAGATAGAATGTAACTATTGAACAATTCTTGAATATAATGAGGAACCAGCCACTTGAATGGCATAAGGAAGCAGAATATAAGTTGTTACTTACGAAAGAAGTGTAAAAGTCTTCATTCGAAACAAGTATTTGTATGTATATATTACATGCTGTCCTCAGTGGATTATCTAAATGAGTTTACTGTCTGTGTATTTTGCTTAAAGATACTGACACACTCTGCTCATAAAAGTGATAGACGGTTGGATGAAGTGAAGTAGTGGACGAATGGATATGTGGGTATAGGTTCAATCGACGAAAAGAAGTATTTTTTGTCTATCTATCTATATACCTATCTATCTAAATATCTATCAATCAATTAATCAATCTATCTATCTATCTATTCATCTAATACCATTAACACCACATCCAATTTTCTTGAGGTGCATCAGGAATGTATAGTCTTTCAACATTACACACACATTCTCAAACCATTTCCAATATCTCTAATTGAAACACAGACCCCCCACACTGATAAAAGTCTTTACTTTTCCTCATTACACACTGTCAAGTGATATTGACGACAACTTACGTTCTAATGTATAAGAAACTAAGTTACCTCTCAAATTTTACCATTTTCTTTTATATTATTTAGAGAAAATGAAAGGGTAGATTTAACATTTATTGGATCCATCACTTGAGATCAGAAATCTCTTCAGTATTTTATCATGTTTGCTTAAAATTGTGCAAAATAAAGAGAAAAAACAATAGTATCATAATTTAGATAACGTGGATGTAGACCATCATCAAATATAAACGTAACTGGATTTATTGGTTGTCTGATTAGTTTCAAGCAAAATCATTCTTACCAGACCTTTCACGTCTTCATCTATCAAATGTATGAGGGCCACACCTGAAATGAGAGCGTGTATTGTCTTCCAGTTATCTACAACATCTTAAGAAGGTGTTTCAAGTCATTTTGATGGGTGTTCCATAATGTGTTTTTGATAGTAGTGACCTTGGCAGACAATCGACCGAACGCCGAGAGAACGAACCGACAGCCTTTATCTAAATGTATTTAAGATCATCGTGGCTTTATATTTTACGGAAAAAATCGTTTCATTACAGTTTTTCTGTCTGTCATCTCTCCTCTTGAAGAAAAGAATATCCGCCAGAGAGGTGGAGGTTCCTGGGAGATGAGCAAGCTAACATTGGGAAGTATGACCACATGGCTCTAAACACCACGCATTTTAACATTGTTTAGATTTAAATAAAGCAAATAAACATTTACCAGCGGTCATGTTAGGGAATGTTCGTACCCTACCAGGGAAGAGGTGGCCTATGGTATGTCTATATCCTGGCAGGGAAGAGCCATAACCCTCAAATCTTATATATCTTGCCTTCCCTGACATTTCAAGTCTTGTTGCTCCCTGACATTTACAGTTTTGGCTCAGTGCACTTCCTGTACCAATCTATATTAAGAGAATTAGAAGAAGATGTAGGATGTTGTTGAGAGTAGCCCGGTACGACCCTTGAGCACGACGGTACGACTCTTGAGCACGACGGTACGACCCTTGAGCACGACGGTACGACCCTTTGATATAAACACCCAGCCTTAGAAATGGCCCTTAAAGGGACAAGTTGTTAGCCAGACCGACGCACCCAGGGGTATGTGAAGGGGAAGGCCAAGAGGCTTGCTTATTCAACTAAATCACGGTAATTTTGCTATTCATCACAGGGAATGTTGACGTCTTTATATACTCGTAAAATCTGCATCGCTGATGGAAACCCTGGACCAGCTAGGATACTGGACAGGATATCAGGACATACGTCACAGTAGGGCGGGGAAGAGCGGTTGTGTACAAGAGTTTCCAAACGCAATTCGTATTGGTATATTCTCGGAAGTGACTGGGAAATCCTACGCAAATCTATGTAGTAAAGTACCGATCGATATTCTACCCAGTGCTCCCTATATTCTAGTTTTCTCTTATTTTTCCTTGTTTCTGGGTGTCTGTCAACTTCCCACACTCCAGAATATATTATAAATATACAAAATATAAACATATTGTCTGGAAATATATCCGAGGAAGGGGACATTGTGACGTTTGAGACCGAATTATACGTTTGCCAGATGCACAATACCTACTAAACTCATACGGGTGAGCTTTAAATTTTCCTACTTTAACACTTTCCCAAGCTCTTTTTTTTTTTCATCACTTGTCACACTTTCTAGTGAAACTGATTCATTATAAATTTATGGCTGTTTCCCATGTCTTCCATAGCTATAGCACTATTCGATATCTTAGTGTTACTACATTCATAAAAGTATGGTATTATGTCTATCCCTATATATACAGTCTTATAGGACTTAAGTCTACCTAACAGCCGTCATGTGACTTTGATTAAATAAGCATCTAATATTAATGTTATTAATTGTTTTCTGAGAGACTTTATTTTTCTACGATGTCAAACATTTATACATTCGAAAAACAATTTCTTGGAATCGTAATGTTTATCTGTAGGCCTGTCTGTCTTACCGTGTACCTTTGTCGTGTTTTTAGGACGAGTGTAATTTCCTATTTGGACTGTTTAGAAAGCAAGTTTTAATCCCGTTAAACCGCGCGCGCGCGCGCGTGTGTGTGTGTGTGTGTGTGTGAGAGAGAGAGAGAGAGAGAGAGAGAGAGAGAGAGAGAGAGAGAGAGAGAGAGAGACCTTATACATATATATATATATATATATATATATATATATATATATATATATATATATATATATATATATATATAGGATAGGGGATAGGGGAGAAAGAATACTTCCCACGTATTCCCTGCGTGTCGTAGAAGACGACTAAAAGGGAAGGGAGCGGGGGGCTGGAAATCCTCCCCGCTCGTTTTTTTTTTTTTCAATTTTCCAAAAGAAGGAACAGAGAAGAGGGCCAGGTGAGGATATTCCCTCAAAGGCCCAGTCCTCTGTTCTTAACGCTACCTCGCTATTGCGGGAAATGGCGAATAGTATGAAAAAAAAAAAAAAATATATATATATATATATATATATATATATATATATATATATATATATATATATATATATATATATATATATATGACACCTAAAGGTTAAATATGCTTGTGTTAATTCTGCCAATTGCCTATGGCAATGTTCTGTAGTGTAACATTTAATCACTATATAAATAGATACAGTTTTACAGGTTTGTGGTATTTAATTAGGCCTTGCTTTTTTTCGACACAAAATTCCTGAAATCAATAATATTCTTGTTTCTCATCTTTTCAATTGTATTTGTAGTTGTCACTTTTCACGTCTTCTTTTCCACTCATATATATATATATATATATATATATATATATATATATATATATATATATATATATATATATATATATAAATATATATATATATATATATGTATATATATATATATATATATATATATATATATATATATATATATATATATATATATATATATATATTCCACGATAGCATATGCACTCCGGAGAAAAAGCAATAATCACAGATCATTATGTGTACAACGATACAGATAATTTGTACGATGTGTCTTCCATGCTGTCACAGATCCAGTAAACAGAACATCGCTGCCAGACGAAGGCTTACCGAGAAGATGGTAGGATGGTTGTTCACTCTGCTTTCTGTGATTGTGTTACTTTTACACCCAGGACAGGCTAAAAGTAAGTGATTATTTTGATAAGGCATTTGATTTTCAGCTTGACATCTTCGTAACTACCATAATACACAGGAAAATGTTCCACGTTTCCACGTCACTTGAGATCAGTGTGTCCTTTGGCCAAATTGTAGTTTCCAGCTTAATGTTCAGTGTTTACAACGTTACAAGAGTACGGA